>NC_143024.1:90549482-90711982 GCF_057628025.1 Oncorhynchus mykiss | reverse complement strand
CTTAGTGAATTTTTATACCCTATTTTTATACCCTAGTGAATTTTTATACCCTAGTGAATTTTTATACCCTATTTTTATACCCTAGTGAATTTTTATACCATAGTGAATTTTTATACCCTAGTGAATTTTTATACCCTAGTGAATTTTTATACCCTATTTTTATACCCTAGTGAAACAGGAAGTGATGTAAGGGCTCAATATAGTTCCTTAAGTAATAAGACTTAGATAAACTTAAATAAGTGGAATTTAATTTGTGGTTAAATTTTGGTAGATGTTATTGAAAATAATCTTTTAAGGTGCCATTAATTGTGAAACCTTGATTTGGAGGACTGATTTTTAATTGAATCAATCAATTATTTTGGTTGGTTCCCTTAAAACAGTAATAAAGTACAGTATTTCTCACATGTTGGTATTTTGGTATTTTGAGTTTCTCTCTATAATTATATTGTTTATATTTAACCTTTCTAGCGCAGGGGCTGAAAAGGCAGCGCGCAAAATTTCTAAATATTTTTTTGAAATATGTCACTTTCACACATTAACAAGTCCAATGCAGCAAATGAAATATAAAAATCTTGTTAATCTACCCATCGTGTCTGATTTCAAAATGGCTTTACAGCTAAAGCACAACATATGATTATGTTAGATCACCGCCAAGTCGAAAAAACACAGACATTTTTCCAGGCAAAGATAGGAGTCACAAAAAGCAGAAATAAAGATAACATTAATCGCTAACCTTTGATGATCTTAATCAGATGACACTCATAGGACATCATGTTACAAAATACATGCTTTGTTCGATATATATAATAATTATATATAATATATGTACATATTTATACCCAAAAATCTCAGTTTACATTGGCGCCTTACGTGCAGTAATGTTTTGATTCCAAAACATCCGGTGATTTTGCAGAAATACTCATAATAAACATTGATGAAATATACTTTCATCCAGGCAAAAGCTCGAAAAGGTCCGTTACAGTCCTTTAGAAACATGTCAAACGATGGAATCAATCGTTAGGATGTTTTTAAACATAAAACATCAATAATGTTCCAACCGGAGAATTCCTTTGTCTTCAGAAAAGCATTGGAACGAGAGGTAACTCTGTCGGGAGCGCGCGTCATGAGACGGAGGCACTATGCCAGAACATTGACTCAAACAGGTCTCATTCCCCCTCCTTCATAGTAGAATACTTATTCAAGTTTCAAAAGACAGTTGACATCTAGTGGAAGCCCTAGGACGTTCAACCTCATCCATATCTCAATGTGTACTCGGTAGGCAAAGCTTTGAAAAACTACAAACCTCAGATGTCCACTTCCTGGTTGGATTTTTCTCAGGTTTTCGTCTGCCATATGAGTTCTGTTATACTCACAGACATCATTCAAACAGTTTTAGAATCTTCAGAGTGTTTTCTATCCAAAACTAATAATAGTATGCATATATTAGCACCTGGGACAGAGTAGGAGGCAGTTCACTTTGGGCACGCTAATTCATCCAAAAGTGAAAATGCTCCCCCCATATCCTATTGTTTGTGCATTGCCAGTCAGGGGTGCCAGTAATTTTGAAGCCCACTGTATAAGATTGATTACAAACTATCATGATCTAATCATGTATCTTGGTTGACTGGGAGTTCAGTAAGGAGTGACGGTTGGGATGATGACTCATCAAAACCCCTTGAAACTACAACTACACAGCTTACCTTTGAGGAATTGACCCAGTTTTTGGTAACTGGCCAGACACTCAATGAGTTTAATCCAAAGATACGTGATACGTGATATACACTGTGATTTGTAACAGTTGAAAATAAGTTATAAGTCATCGTAAAAGTCAATGAAAGGAAAGATGAGCTGTAGTGGCCCATGTAAAATATGTCTCCCTGTCAAATACACGGCATAACAGAGAATACGAACCTACAGCTGTGATTCTGTTTCCGTTAGTGTCTCAGTGACTTGAGTGACATTAACAGTGAGAAAATACCTAAACTCCTAAACGACTGCTCGTTATTTCATTAAAGGTACCTTATTAACGACTTCCACAGAGCAAAAAGTGATGACAAGGTAAAATGGATTAATTAAGGAACCTCCATCGAACAGGCACTTTATCTAGAATCGCGCTTGTCACAGCAATTTAGGATCTGGTTGACTTGAACAGATTACGCCTCTCCTCGTTCGATGGAAAATTAATTATCGCTGACATTTAGGACTCTTTTTGTATTAAATTCATTATAGCTATTTTTTATTCGTTTTTTTTTTTTGTTTTACAAAGATACCAGAATGAGTTCTTAAACTGTGCTGTGGAAAACATCCTCTCTCTCTCTCATTGCTTTTGAACGCTGCTAACGTCAGCTGAGTAATATTCCTGATGGGAAGAGGGACGGATCAGCATGACGTGTTGTGTCACGGAGATTCCCCCAGTCACACACACAAGTACACGTACGCACACACACACACACACACACACACACACACACACACACACACACACACACACACACACACGCACACTAACTCTATGCGAGTGATAGCTGGGGATGGGTGGAGTCTTATACCACCTGTTGGTGATCATCTCTGGCAGTGATGTCATAATAATGTGGGAGCTCTGGTGGTGATGTCATAATAATGTGGGAGCTCTGGTAGTGACGTCATAATAATGTAGAGGGTCTGGCAGTGACGTCATAATGATGTGGGAGCAGCTCAATGACAGACTGATGGAGGCATAGAGGGAAAGCATCAGAGGTGATGAATGTCAGAAACAGTAGGTGGCTGAGTGTGTTTGTTTGTGTGTGGGTGTGTCTGTGTGTTGGTTTGTCTCTGTGTGTGTGTGTGTGTGTGTGTGTGTGTGTGTGTGTGTGTGTGTGTGTGTGTGTGTGTGTGTGTGTGTGTGTGTGTGTGTGTGTGTGTGTGTGTGTGTGTGTTTGTGGTAGTGTCAAACTAAACTACAGTGGTAGGGGGAGACATTTCATTTCCCATATATGATTGATGGCTAAATGTGTGTCCCTGGGAGGTGCCATTGGAGCAGTTTTGACAGACACACAGCTGATTGCACTGAGGCTGAAATAGCTCACACTGCACTTAGGCTCCACAGCAGAGAAAATACATAACTGAACACAGTGGCAGATACAACATGAACACAGGGACAGATACAACAGGAACACAGGGACAGATACAACAGGAACACAGGGACAGATACATCAGGGACAGATACAACAGGAACACAGGGACAGATACAACAGGGACAGATACAACAGGAACACAGGGACAGATACAACAGGGACAGATACAACAGGAACACAGGGACAGATACAACAGGAACACAGGGACAGATCTGGTAGAAAAACAGGATGTCATTCCCAATGGGATCCTACAGACGCATCTCGAGTCATCAGCTGACAGAGAGATAGACAGAGAGAGAGACAGAGATAGAGACAGAGATAGAGACAGAGAGAGAGACAGAGAGAGAGAGAGAGAGAGAGAGAGAGAGAGAGTGTTATGGTGAGTGAATGAGGACCCAAAAGCGAACTAACTTAAACAGAGCTTCTTTAATAACAAAACATAGGTAGGCTCAGATAGACCGGCAGATTCCGACAGGACAGGACAAGGTTACAGCAAACATGACGATAGTCTGGCTCAGGCATGAAACACAAACAAACAAACAAACAAGAATCCGACAAGGACAGGAGCAGAAACAGAGAGAGATATAGGGACCTAATCAGAGGGAAAAAGGGAACAGGTGGGGAACGGGGTGAATGGGTAATTAGGAGGAGACAAGGCACAGCTGGGGAAAAGAGGGGGAGAAAAGGTAACATAACAACGACCAGCAGAGGGAGACAGGGTGAAGGGAAAGGACAGAGACAAGACAACATGACAGTACCCCCCCACTCACCGAGCGCCTCCTGGCGCACTCGAGGAGGAAACCTGGCGGCCACGGAGGAAATCATCAATCAGCGCACGGTCCAGCACGTCCCGAGAGGGAACCCAACTCCTCTCCTCAGGACCGTACCCCTCCCAGTCAACTAGGTACTGATGACCACGGCCCCGAGGACGCATGTCCAAGATCTTACGGACCCTGTAGATAGGTGCGCCCTCGACAAGGATGGGGGGGGGGGGGGGAAGACGAGCGGGGGCGCGAAGAACGGGCTTAACACAGGAGACATGGAAGACAGGGTGGACGCGACGAAGATATCGCGGAAGAAGAAGTCGCACTGCGACAGGATTAATGACCTGAGAGATACGGAATGGACCAATGAACCGCGGGGTCAACTTGCGAGAAGCCGTCTTAAGGGGAAGGTTCTGAGTGGAGAGCCAAACTCTCTGACCGCGACAATACCTAGGGCTCTTAGTTCTACGCTTATTAGCAGCTCTCACAGTCTGCGCCCTATAACGGCAAAGTGCAGACCTGACCCTCTTCCAGGTGCGCTCGCAACGTTGGACAAAAGCCTGAGCGGAGGGGACGCTGGACTCGGCGAACTGAGATGAGAACAACGGAGGCTGGTACCCGAGGCTACTCTGAAAAGGAGATAGCCCGGTCGCAGACGAAGGAAGCGAGTTGTGGGCGTATTCTGCCCAGGGGAGCTGTTCTGACCAAGACGCAGGGTTGCGAAAAGAAAGACTGCGTAAGATGCGACCAATAGTCTGATTGGCCCGTTCTGCTTGACCGTTAGACTGGGGGTGAAAGCCGGAAGAGAGACTGACGGAAGCCCCAATCAAACGGCAAAACTCCCTCCAAAATTGAGACGTGAATTGCGGACCTCTGTCCGAAACGACGTCTGACGGAAGGCCATGAATTCTGAAAACATTCTCGATGATGATTTGTGCCGTCTCTTTAGCAGAAGGAAGCTTAGCAAGGGGAATGAAATGAGCCGCCTTAGAGAACCTATCGACAACCGTAAGAATAACAGTCTTCCCCGCTGACGAAGGCAGTCCGGTGACAAAATCTAAGGCGATGTGAGACCACGGTCGAGAGGGAATAGGAAGCGGCCTGAGACGGCCGGCAGGAGGAGAGTTACCGGACTTAGTCTGCGCGCAGACCGAACAAGCAGCCACGAAACGACGCGTGTCATGCTCCCGGGTGGGCCACCAGAAACGCTGGCGAATGGAAGCAAGCGTACCCCGAACGCCAGGGTGGCCGGCTAACTTGGCAGAGTGAGCCCACTGAAGAACGGCCAGACGAGTAGGAACGGGAACGAAAAGAAGGTTCCTAGGACAAGCGCGCGGCGACGGAGTTTGAGTGAGTGCTTGCTTTACCTGCCTCTCAATTCCCCAGACAGTCAACCCGACAACACGCCCCTCAGGGAGAATCCCCTCGGGGTCAGTGGAGGCTACTGAAGAACTGAAGAGACGAGACAAAGCATCAGGCTTGGTGTTCTTAGAGCCCGGACGATAAGAAATCACGAACTCGAAACGAGCGAAAAACAGCGCCCAACGCGCCTGACGCGCATTAAGTCGTTTGGCAGAACGGATGTACTCAAGGTTCCTATGGTCAGTCCAAACGACAAAAGGAACGGTCGCCCCCTCCAACCACTGTCGCCATTCGCCTAGGGCTAACCGGATGGCGAGCAGTTCGCGGTTACCCACATCATAGTTACGTTCCGACGGCGACAGGCGATGAGAAAAATACGCGCATGGGTGGACCTTGTCGTCAGAGAGGGAGCGCTGAGAAAGGATGGCTCCCACTCCCACCTCTGACGCGTCAACCTCGACAACGAACTGTCTAGAGACGTCAGGTGTAACAAGGATAGGAGCGGATGTAAAACGATTCTTGAGGAGATCAAAAGCTCCCTGGGCGGAAACGGACCACTTAAAGCACGTCTTGACAGAAGTAAGGGCTGTGAGAGGAGCTGCCACCTGACCGAAATTACGGATGAAACGACGATAGAAGTTCGCGAAGCCGAGAAAGCGCTGCAGCTCGACGCGTGACTTAGGGACGGGCCAAT
Organism: Oncorhynchus mykiss; assembly: GCF_057628025.1. Taxonomy (NCBI): domain Eukaryota; kingdom Metazoa; phylum Chordata; class Actinopteri; order Salmoniformes; family Salmonidae; genus Oncorhynchus; species Oncorhynchus mykiss. The sequence goes on along the minus strand of NC_143024.1, from coordinate 90,706,049 downwards.
CAATGACAGCTTGGACCTTAGCGGGATCCATCTTAATGCCTTCAGCGGAAATAACAGAACCGAGAAATGTGACGGAGGAGGCATGAAAAGTGCACTTCTCAGCCTTCACAAAAAGACAATTCTCTAAAAGGCGCTGGAGGACACGTCGAACGTGCTGAACATGAATCTGGAGTGACGGTGAAAAAATCAGGATATCGTCAAGGTAAACGAAAACAAAGATGTTCAGCATGTCTCTCAGGACATCATTGACTAATGCCTGAAAGACAGCTGGAGCGTTAGCGAGGCCGAAAGGAAGAACCCGGTATTCAAAGTGCCCTAACGGAGTGTTAAACGCCGTCTTCCACTCGTCCCCCTCCCTGATGCGCACGAGATGGTAAGCGTTACGAAGGTCCAACTTAGTGAAAAACCTGGCTCCCTGCAGGATCTCGAAGGCTGAAGACATAAGAGGAAGCGGATAACGATTCTTCACTGTTATGTCATTCAGCCCTCGATAATCTATGCAGGGGCGCAGAGACCCGTCCTTCTTCTTGACAAAAAAAAACCCCGCTCCGGCGGGAGAGGAGGAGGGGACTATGGTACCGGCGTCAAGAGCTACAGACAAATAATCTTCGAGAGCCTTACGTTCGGGAGCCGACAGAGAGTATAGTCTACCCCGGGGGGGGGTGGTTCCCGGAAGGAGATCAATACTACAATCATACGACCGGTGTGGAGGAAGAGAGGTGGCCCTGGACCGACTGAACACCGTGCGCAGATCGTGATATTCCTCCGGCACCCCTGTCAAATCACCAGGCTCCTCCTGTGAAGAAGAGACAGAGGAAACAGGAGGGATAGCAGACATTAAACATTTCACATGACAAGAGACGTTCCAGGAGAGGATAGAATTACTAGACCAATTAATGGAAGGATTATGACAAACTAGCCAGGGATGGCCCAAAACAACAGGTGTAAAAGGTGAACGAAAAATTAAAAAAGAAATGGTTTCACTATGATTACCAGAAACAGTGAGGGTTAAAGGTAGCGTCTCACGCTGAATCCTGGGGAGAGGACTACCATCCAGGGCGAACAAGGCCGTGGGCTCCTTTAACTGTCTGAGAGGAATGTCATGTTCCCGAGCCCAGGTCTCGTCCATAAAACAGCCCTCCGCCCCAGAGTCTATTAAGGCACTGCAGGAAGCTGACGAACCGGTCCAGCGTAGATGGACCGACAAGGTAGTGCAGGATCTTGAAGGAGAGACAGGAGTAGTAGCGCTCACCAGTAGCCCTCCGCTTACTGACGAGCTCTGGCCTTTTACTGGACATGAAGTGACAAAATGACCAGCGGAACCGCAATAGAGACAGAGGCGGTTGGTGATTCTCCGTTCCCTCTCCTCAGTCGAGATGCGGATACCTCCCAGCTGCATGGGCTCAGCACCCGAGCCGGCAGAGGAAGATGGTAGTGATGCGGAGAGGGAGGCGACGGAGAGCGCGAGCTCCTTTCCACGAGCTCGGTGACGAAGATCAACCCGTCGCTCAATGCGAATAGCGAGTTCAATCAAGGAATCCACGCTGGAAGGAACCTCCCGGGAGAGAATCTCATCCTTTACCTCTGCGCGGAAACCCTCCAGAAGACGAGCGAGCAAGGCCGGCTCGTTCCAGCCACTGGAGACAGCAAGAGTGCGAAACTCAATAGAGTAGTCTGTTATGGATCGATTGCCTTGACATAGGGAAGACAGGGCCCTGGAAGCCTCCTCCCCAAAAACAGATCGATCAAAAACCCGTATCATCTCCTCCTTAAAGTCTTGATACTGGTTAGTACACTCAGCCCTTGCCTCCCAGATTGCCGTGCCCCACTCACGAGCCCGTCCAATAAGGAGAGATATGACGTAGGCGACACGAGCAGTGCTCCTGGAGTAAGTGTTGGGCTGGAGAGAAAACACAATATCACACTGGGTGAGGAACGAGCGGCATTCAGTGGGCTCCCCAGAGTAACACGGCGGGTTATTGATTCTGGGCTCCGGAGATTCGAAAGCCCTGGAAGTGGCCGGTGGATCGAGGCGGAGATGGTGAACCTGTTCTGTGAGGTTGGAGACTTGGGTGGCCAGGGTCTCAACGGCATGTCGAGCAGCAGACAATTCCTGCTTGTGTCTGCCTAGCATCGCTCCCTGGATCTCGACGGCTGAGTGGAGAGGATCCGAAGTCGCTGGGTCCATTCTTGGTCGGATTCTTCTGTTATGGTGAGTGAATGAGGACCCAAAAGCGAACTAACTTAAACAGAGCTTCTTTAATAACAAAACATAGGTAGGCTCAGATAGACCGGCAGATTCCGACAGGACAGGACAAGGTTACAGCAAACATGACGATAGTCTGGCTCAGGCATGAAACACAAACAAACAAACAAACAAGAATCCGACAAGGACAGGAGCAGAAACAGAGAGAGATATAGGGACCTAATCAGAGGGAAAAAGGGAACAGGTGGGGAACGGGGTGAATGGGTAATTAGGAGGAGACAAGGCACAGCTGGGGAAAAGAGGGGGAGAAAAGGTAACATAACAACGACCAGCAGAGGGAGACAGGGTGAAGGGAAAGGACAGAGACAAGACAACATGACAGAGAGAGAGAGAGAGAGAGAGAGACAGAGAGAGAGAGAGAGAGAGAGAGAGAGAGAGAGAGAGAGAGAGAGAGAGAGAGAGAGAGAGAGAGAGAGAGAGAGAGACAGAGACAGAGACAGAGACAGAGAGAGTGAGAGAAAGGAGGGATCCTAAAGTTGGAGAAAAAATAAAGAGAGAAAACTGAAGAATTGACAGAAGATACTTTTTATACAGATGTATGATCTTCATTTGATCGCTCTTTTGTTGCTGAGAAATGTCTTTCAAATCAACTTCTATTCAAGGTTTAAAAAGTCTTCTAAAGGTTGTAATTTCCACTTTAAAATGTCAGACTTGATTTGCCCTCACAAAACATCTATTAACACCGACATTTTTTTTTTCCAAATGTCCATTAATCCATAAAGTAATGAACATTTTCTATTGCTGTAGAATTATTTTCCTACTGTAGCAAACTGTCTCAAATTAAGATCCTCCATCTGTAGAGACATCCATCAATAAAGCCAAATCCCACAATATGATGCTGACCTGTGCCTGTCTCCTACAGCTGTGGCCATGGCCTGTTTTGGTGTATCATTTCACCATGTGGTTAGGGAACTCTGCATTAAACCTGAGTCCATGGAGCCTCGCTCCACCTTATGAAAGGAAATGCCCTTCGACCCCCTACAGTCGGGTCATCTTAGGAGCCTGTCCATTAAATTGTCATTAAAACCTCAAGTAATTTTATATTTATTTAACTAGGCAAGGCAGTTAAGAACAAATTCTTATTTTCAATGACAGCCTAGCCTAGTGAACTGTTCTCTCTGAACTGTCTGTTCAGGGGAAGAAGGACTGATTTGTACCTTGTCAGCTCGGCGGTTTGAACATGTAAACTTCCAGTTACTAGTCCAACGCTCTAACCACTAGGCTACCCTGCCGCCCCAAATGAGCTGCTCTATCGTCCCACTACTGAGTTTAATGGGCTGCTTGCTCTGACATGTATTATCACGGATAATATATTTAACTAAAAACTTTTTTTCCTTATTCTTAACTTACAGTTTCGGTAAAGTATACGTTACATTGTTTATGTGGCTTTCCGGTGGTTTTGGTATAGAGCAGAGCTCACACTGTTTTATCGGTCTGGGACCTGACAGGTTGCCTTGTGTTGTCTTCCAATACGCCTGAACTCTTATCAAGAGAGGTATTGTTTCCTTCTTCACTGGGTAAAGGAGAGAGAAAAAAAAAAAGGGGGGAGAGATAGATGATGAGAACTTGAAACGCTGAGGAACAAATAGTGGAAAAGTTATTAGAGAAAGACGTGTGATTCTAACTAGACAAAACTCCAGAGCCTGAGGGCTGAGATAGGTGTTTACATTTATTCCACGATGGTACCTTAAGTCTGACCTGGTTAAGTCTGGGGCTTTGAGCTAGAGGAGCATTAGTTAGTCCTAACTTGAGACTCGGGGTCATCTGGAGTAGAAGAAGTAGAAGAAAGAGAGGAAGGAAGGAGAAGAAGAAGAGGACAGAGAGGAGAGAGAGGAAGGGAGAGGAAGGAGAGGAGGGAAAGGAAGGGAGAATAGGGAGTGTAAAAGGAGGAAGGGGAGGAAAGAGAAGAAGGGAGAGGAAAGAGAGGAAGGATAGGAAGGAGAGGAAGGATAGGAAAATGAGGAAGGAGAGGAAAGAGAGGAAGGGAGAGGAAGGATAGGAAGGAGAGAAAGGAGAGGAAGGATAGGAATGAGAGGAAGGAGAGGAAAGAGAGGAAGGGAGAGGAAGGATAGGAGGGGAGAGGAAGGAAGGATGGAAGGGAGAGGAATGATAGGAGGGAAAGGAAGGGAGAGGAAGGAGAGAAAGGAGGGGAATGAGAGGAAGGAGAGGAAGGAGAGGAAAAGGAGGAAGGAGAGGAAAGAGAGGAACGAGTGGAAGGAGAGGAAGGATATGCAATGGAGGAAGGAGAGGAAAGAGAGGAAGAGGAAGGAGAGGAAGGAGAGGAAAATGAGGAAGGAGAGGAAAGAGAGGAAAGAGTGGAAGGAGAGGAAGGATATGAAAAGGAGGAAGGAGAGGAAAGAGAGGAAGAGGAAGGAGAGGAAGGAAAGAAAGGAGGGAAATGAGAGGAAGGAGAGGAAGGGGGGAAAAAGGAGGAAGGAGAGGAAAGAGAGGAAGGAGAGGAAGGATAGGAGGGGAGAGGAAGGATAGGAGGGAGAGGAAGGATAGGAAGGATACAAGGGAGGGGAAGGAGAGGAAGGAGAGGAAGGAGAGGAAGGAGAGGAAGGAGTGGAATGGGAGGAAGGAGAGGAGAGGAAGGATAGGGGGAGAGGAAGGAGAGGAAGGAGAGGAAGGAGAGAAAGGAGGGGAATGAGAGGAAGGAGAGGAAAAGGAGGACTGAGAGGAAAGAGAGGAAGGATAGGAAATGGAGGAAGGAGAGGAAAGAGAGGAAGGAGAGGAAGGAGAGGAAGGATAGGAAGGATAAGATGGAAATGAAGGATAGGAGGGAAAGGAGGGGAGAGGAAGGATAGGAAGGAGAGGAGGGATAGGAGGGGAGAGGAAGAATAGGAGGGGAGAGGAAAGAGAGGAAAAAGAGAGGAAGAAGAGGAAGGAGGGGAGAGAGAGGGAGAGGGAGAGGAGGAAGCAGAGGGAGGGGAGGAAGAAGAAGGGGGAGAGGAGGAAGCAGAGGGAGGGGAGGGAGAGGAAATAGAGTACCAACAACCCCTTGGAGGGGGATGATGAAGGAGAGCCTGCACTCAGCTTTAATTGGAAGGAAGGTGGCTGTACACTTGTATCATAAATAACCCGTCGAGGGAGGGGATTGGAGTGTACCACTTAAACATTGCATGGTCCCTCAGTGAGCATAACCGGCCTGAAACCGAGAGGCCATGAAGGAAATGATGTAAATAACCTCCTGACTAACTGACTGTCCAAGGCCATAAACACGACATAAAGCGCTAATATACGGGTCAGAGTAGTCTAATGATTTACACTCACAGGGAGGAGAGCTTGGAAATGTCTTCGTTTTTTTTCTTCTCAAACTGGGATTTTCATCAAAGCGTTGTGTTGTTGTTTCCTTTCAATCTATCTCACTTTTTCTCCCTTCAAGTGAAAAAGTAGATTTTGAACTTGATCCCAAAAAGGCCCAATGGATGAATCAGATGACGGTGGAGAAGATGGTAAATGGCCTCGACTGGAGTAATCTGTGCTAAAGCCCCGGAGTGTCAAAACTAAATTACAGATAGTGTCAAGCCTTTCTAATATGTTGTTGGCAGAGAGAGAGAGAGAGAGAGAGAGAGAGAGAGAGAGAGAAGCTAAAGAGAGAGAGAGAGAGGCTAAAGAGAGAGAGAGAGAGAGGCTAAAGAGAAAGAGAGAGAGAGACTTCTGTGTGTGTAATGTTTAGTGTTAATTTGTATTGTTTATTTCACTTTATATATTCACTTTATATATTATCTACCTCGCTTGCTTTGGCAATGTTAACACATGTTTCCCATGCCAATAAATCCCTTGAATGTAATTTAATTAAATTGAGAGAGAGGGATAGAGAGAGAGAGGGACAGAGAGAGAGAGGGACAGAGAGAGAGAGGGACAGAGAGAGAGAGAGAGAGAGAGAGAGAGAGAGAGAGAGACAGAGAGAGAGAGAGAGGGACAGAGAGAGAGAGGGACAGAGAGGGCCAGAGAGAGACAGAGAGAGAGAGAGAGAGACAGAGAGAGAGAGAGAGAGAGAGAGAGAGAGAGAGAGAGAGACAGAGAGAGAGACAGAGAGAGAGAGAGAGAGAGAGAGAGACAGAGAGAGAGGGACAGAGAGAGGGATAGAGAGCGGGACAGAGAGAGAAATGTGCTGCTTTGCAACTACTTAGCATGTTAGCTAACTCATTCACTAACCCTAACTTTAACTATTTAAAGGCCCCCCCTCCCACCATACTGCACCTCTGCCACTACAGCACCTGAAGGAAGGAGCCCCCCCACCCCACCCTACTGCCCATCTGCCACTACAGCACCTGAAGGAAGGAGCCCCCCCCACCCTACTGCCCATCTGCCTCTACAGCACCTGAAGGAAGGAGCCCCCCCCCCCACCCTACTGCCCATCTGCCTCTACAACACCTGAAGGAAGGAGCCCCCCCCCCCCACCCTACTGCCCATCTGCCTCTACAACACCTGAAGGAAGGAGGTCCCCCCCACCCTACTGCCCATCTGCCACTACAGCACCTGAAGGAAGGAGCCCACCCACCCTACTGCCAATCTGCCAATCTGCCACTACAGCACCTGAAGGAAGGAGGCCCCCCCCCCACCCTACTGCCCATCTGCCACTACAGCACCTGAAGGAAGTAGCCCCCCCCCCCCTACTGCCCATCTGCCACTACAGCACCTGAAAGAAGGAGCCCCCCCACCCTACTGCCCATCTGCCACTACAGAACCTGAAGGAAGTAGGCCCCCCCCTCCCCCCGCCCATCTGCCACCACAGCACCTGAAGGAAGGAGCCCACCCACCCTACTGCCCATCTGCCACTACAGCACCTGAAGGAAGGAGCCCCCCCAACCCTACTGCCCATCTGCCACTACAGCACCTGAAAGAAGGAGCCCCCCCACCCTACTGCCCATCTGCCACTACAGAACCTGAAGGAAGTAGGCCCCCCCCTCCCCCCGCCCATCTGCCACCACAGCACCTGAAGGAAGGAGCCCACCCACCCTACTGCCCATCTGCCACTACAGCACCTGAAGGAAGGAGCCCCCCCAACCCTACTGCCCATCTGCCACTACAGCACGTGAAGGAAGGAGCCCCCCACCCCCCCCCCCCCCCCCCCCCCCCCCCCACCCTACTGCCCATCTGCCTCTACAACACCTGAAGGAAGGATTAGAATAATTAAAATAAATCATTAACCTGATGACGGCTTAGGGTTCCCTTTTGGGAACGACCCCACCCACGTTCAGCTGGAACGTGGCGCATGGAACGCAAAAATATTCTTAGAAATATTTAACCTCCACACATTAACAAGTCCAATACCTCAAATTAAAGATAAACACTTTGTGCAAAACTGATAGAGACATACCCCAAGCGACTTACAGCTGTAATCGCAGCAAAAGGTGGCGCTACAAAGTATTAACTTAAGGGGGCTGAATAATTTTGCACGCCCAATTTTTCAGTTTTTGATTTGTTAAAAAAGTTTGAAATATCCAATAAATGTCGTTCCACTTCATGATTGTGTCCCACTTGTTGTTGATTATTCACAGAAAAATACAGTTTTATATCTTTATGTTTGAAGCCTGAAATGTGGCAAAAGGTCGCAAAGTTCAAGGGGGCCAAATACTTTCGCAAGGCACTGTACATTGAATTCATGTTCAGAAAATACTGAAAAATGTCCGCAGAAAATATAGGTAGCGCCGCAAGATAACGTAAATAGACATCATAAACTTTGACTAAATATACATGTTCTACATATAGTTAGAAAGATACACTGCTTCTTAATGCAATTGCTTTGTTTGAACGATTAAACGCTCTACTGAATTAGGACATCTAGTGGAAGACATAGAAAGTGTCCCCAGATCCATAGCTGGTTGGGAAGGGTGGGGGCGATCACGTCAAAGTTGCCCCAACTTTCATGACCACAAAAACTAGTTTGGAAGAATGCCTGCCCTGTGAGTTCTGCTATACTTACAGACATAATTCCAACTGTTTTAGAAGCTTTAGAGTGTTTTCTATCCAATAATAATTATTATATGCATATATTAGCAATTTTTGACAGATTTTTTTCCAGTTTACGATGGGCACGCAATTCCTCCAAAGGGGGCAGTATTCTGCCTAGCCTTAAGAGGTTTTAAGGTGTCAGATTAGAATAACAAATGTGTCTGTGTGTTCAGTGTTCAATCACACAGACCCGGTCTGACAAAAGGCTCTCAGCATCTCACGGTGGCCCTGTTTTCCTTGCCTAGGTGGGTAGAGAAGGAGAGCCCAGAGTAGGAGGAATATTTTAGTCTATTGATCTATTTTTCCCCTCCCTGCTGCTCTCACTGGCTCTGTGGCTATCCCTCTTTATCTTGTTGTCACACACACACACACACACACACAGCCTCTCTCTCTCACTCCAACTTTCTCTCTCAAACACACAATACACACACACACACACACACTCTTTATCTTGTTGTCACACACACACACACACACACACACACACACACACACACACTGTCACTGCCTCTCTCTCTCACTCCAACTTTCTCTCTCTCTCAAACACACACACAGGTCAGTGGAGGTCTGGTGGGCCGTTGATGAATGAATGTGAATGGTGTAATCCTGTGAAAACAGAGTGAACACGCTGCTGCATCCTGAAACACATGTCTGTTACACCAACAGGGAAAGATTTGAGAGGTCTTTCACATCTCTCCACTGTCTAGTCATGGAACACACACACGCACACACACACACACGCACACACACACACACACACACACACACACACACACGCACACACACACACACACACACACACACACACGCACACACGCACACACAAACGCACGCACGCGCACACACACACACACACGCACACACGCACACACACACGCACGCACGCGCACACACACACACACACACACACACACACGCACACACACACACACACACGCACGCACACACACACACACACACACACACACGGTACAAGGTCAGTGTTGTAGTATATTGTGTGTGCTGATGAATGATGGTACAGAGGGCCCGGTCCCCACATGCTGTTACAGACAAATAAATGCATCTGTCTTTCTCTCCCTGTTAATCCCAGATGCCTTCCTGAAGAAGGGTCTGACTGTTCTGGTGCAGTCTCCCTGTTTGTTCTGGTGCAGTCTCCCTGTTTGTTCTGGTGCAGTGGCCCTGTTTGTTCTGGTGCAGTCTCCCTGTTTGTTCTGGTGCAGTCTCCCTGTTTGTTCTTGTGCAGTCTCCCTGTTTGTTCTGGTGCAGTCTCCATGACGGTTCTGATGCAGTCTCCCTGTTTGTTCTGATGCAGTCTGCCTGTTTGTTCTGGTGCAGTGGCCCTGTTTGTTCTGGTGCAGTCTCCCGGTTTGTTCTGGTGCAGTCTCCCTGTTTGTTCTGGTGCAGTGGCCCTGTTTGTTCTGGTGCAGTGGCCCTGTTTGTTCTGGTGCAGTCTCCCTGTTTGTTCTGGTGCAGTCTCCCTGTTTGTTCTGGTGCAGTCTCCCTGTTTGTTCTGGTGCAGTGGCCCTGTTTGTTCTGGTGCAGTCTCCCTGTTTGTTCTGGTGCAGTCTCCCTGTTTGTTCTGGTGCAGTGGCCCTGTTTGTTCTGGTGCAGTCTCCCGGTTTGTTCTGGTGCAGTCTCCCTGTTTGTTCTGGTGCAGTGGCCCTGTTTGTTCTGGTGCAGTGGCCCTGTTTGTTCTGGTGCAGTCTCCCTGTTTGTTCTGGTGCAGTCTCCCTGTTTGTTCTGGTGCAGTCTCCCTGTTTGTTCTGGTGCAGTGGCCCTGTTTGTTCTGGTGTAGTCTCCCTGTTTGTTCTGGTGCAATCTCCCTGTTTGTTCTGGTACAGTGGTCCTGTTTGTTCTGGTGCAGTCTCCCTGTTTGTTCTGGTGCAGTGGCCCTGTTTGTTCTGGTGCAGTCTCCCTGTTTGTTCTGGTGCAGTCTCCCTGTTTGTTCTGGTGCAGTGGCCCTGTTTGTTCTGGTGCAGTCTCCCTGTTTGTTCTGGTGCAGTCTCCCTGTTTGTTCTGGTGCAGTGGCCCTGTTTGTTCTGGTGCAGTCTCCCTGTTTGTTCTGGTGCAGTCTCCCTGTTTGTTCTGGTGCAGTCTCCCTGTTTGTTCTGGTGCAGTGGCCCTGTTTGTTCTGGTGCAGTTGCGCTGTTTGTTCTGGTGCAGTCTCCCTCTTTGTTCTGGTGCAGTCTCCCTGTTTGTTCTTGTGCAGTCTCCCTGTTTGTTCTGGTGCAGTCTCCCTGACGGTTCTGATGCAGTCTCCCTGTTTGTTCTGATGCAGTCTGCCTGTTTGTTCTGGTGCAGTGGCCCTGTTTGTTCTGGTGCAGTCTCCCGGTTTGTTCTGGTGCAGTCTCCCTGTTTGTTCTGGTGCAGTGGCCCTGTTTGTTCTGGTGCAGTGGCCCTGTTTGTTCTGGTGCAGTCTCCCTGTTTGTTCTGGTGCAGTCTCCCTGTTTGTTCTGGTGCAGTCTCCCTGTTTGTTCTGGTGCAGTGGCCCTGTTTGTTCTGGTGTAGTCTCCCTGTTTGTTCTGGTGCAATCTCCCTGTTTGTTCTGGTACAGTGGTCCTGTTTGTTCTGGTGCAGTCTCCCTGTTTGTTCTGGTGCAGTGGCCCTGTTTGTTCTGGTGCAGTCTCCCTGTTTGTTCTGGTGCAGTCTCCCTGTTTGTTCTGGTGCAGTGGCCCTGTTTGTTCTGGTGCAGTCTCCCTGTTTGTTCTGGTGCAGTCTCCCTGTTTGTTCTGGTGCAGTCTCCCTGTTTGTTCTGGTGCAGTGGCCCTGTTTGTTCTGGTGTAGTCTCCCTGTTTGTTCTGGTGCAATCTCCCTGTTTGTTCTGGTACAGTGGTCCTGTTTGTTCTGGTGCAGTCTCCCTGTTTGTTCTGGTGCAGTGGCCCTGTTTGTTCTGGTGCAGTCTCCCTGTTTGTTCTGGTGCAGTCTCCCTGTTTGTTCTGGTGCAGTCTCCCTGTTTGTTCTTGTGCAGTCTCCCTGTTTGTTCTGGTGCAGTCTCCCTCTTTGTTCTGGTGCAGTCTCCCTGTTTGTTCTGGTGCAGTCTCCCTGTTTGTTCTGGTGCAGTGGCCCTGTTTGTTCTGGTGCAGTGGCCCTGTTTGTTCTGGTGCAGTCTCCCTCTTTGTTCTGGTGCAGTCTCCCTGTTTGTTCTGGTGCAGTCTCCCTGTTTGTTCTGGTGCAGTCTCCCTGACGGTTCTGGTGCAGTCTCCCTGTTTGTTCTGGTGCAGTCTCACTGACGGTTCTGGTGCAGTCTCCCTGTTTGTTCTGGTGCAGTCTCCCTGTTTGTTCTGGTGCAGTCTCCCTGTTTGTTCTGGTGCAGTCTCCCTGTTTGTTCTGGTGCAGTGGCCCTGTTTGTTCTGGTGCAGTCTCCCTGTTTGTTCTGGTGCAATCTCCCTGTTTGTTCTGGTACAGTGGTCCTGTTTGTTCTGGTGCAGTCTCCCTGTTTGTTCTGGTGCAGTGGCCCTGTTTGTTCTGGTGCAGTCTCCCTGTTTGTTCTGGTGCAGTCTCCCTGTTTGTTCTTGTGCAGTCTCCCTGTTTGTTCTGGTGCAGTCTCCCTCTTTGTTCTGGTGCAGTCTCCCTGTTTGTTCTGGTGCAGTGGCCCTGTTTGTTCTGGTGCAGTCTCCCTGTTTGTTCTGGTGCAGTCTCCCTGTTTGTTCTGGTGCAGTCTCCCTGTTTGTTCTGGTGCAGTTGCCCTGTTTGTTCTGGTGCAGGCTCCCTGTTTGTTCTGGTGCAGTTGCCCTGTTTGTTCTGGTGCAGGCTCCCTGTTTGTTCTGGTGCAGTTGCCCTGTTTGTTCTGGTGCAATCTCCCTGTTTGTTCTGGTGCAGTCTCCCTGTTTGTTCTGGTGCAGTCTCCCTGTTTGTTCTGGTGCAGTCTCCCTGTTTGTTCTGCTGCAGTCTCCCTGTTTGTTCTGGTGCAGTCTCCCTGTTTGTTCTGGTGCAGTCTCCTGTTTGTTCTGGTGCAATCTCCCTGTTTGTTCTGGTGCAGTTGCCCTGTTTGTTCTGGTGCAGGCTCCCTGACGGTTCTGGTGCAGTCTCCCTGTATGTTATGGTGCAGTATCCCTCTTTGTTCTGGTGCAGTCTCCCTGTTTGTTCTGGTGTAGTCTCCCTGACGGTTCTGGTCCCCCTGGCGTGGTTTGGAGGGGATATATGGGATCACTTGAGGAAGAGTGGTATTCTGTACTGCAGATGGGACGGGGGAGATCATGTACGGATCGAAAGGGTAAGGAAGATGGAGGTGTGGGGACGGGGGAGATCATGGAGAGAAGGGGTAAGGGAGATGGGAAGGGGGGAGATCATGGATAGAAGGGGTTAGGGAGATGGGGAGGGGGGAGATCATGGAGAGAAGGGGTAAGGGAGATGGGGAGGGGGAGATCATGGAGAGAAGGGGTAAGGGAGATGGGGAGGGGGGAGATCATGGAGAGAAGGGGTTAGGGAGATGGGGAGGGGGGAGATCATGGAGAGAAGGGGTAAGGGAGATGGGGAGGGGGGAGATCATGGAGAGAAGGGGTAAGGGAGATGGGGAGGGGGGAGATCATGGAGAGAAGGGGTAAGGGAGATGGGGAGGGGGGAGATCATGGAGAGAAGGGGTAAGGGAGATGGGGAGGGGGGAGATCATGGAGAGAAGGGGTAAGGGAGATGGGAAGGGGGGAGATCATGGAGAGAAGGGGTAAGGGAGATGGGGAGGGGGGAGATCATGGAGAGAAGGGGTAAGGGAGATGGGGAGGGGGGGGGGGAGAGAAGAGAGAAGGGCTGAATGGTTCCCATGCTGTGTTTGAGGTTTGGGAAATATATTAAAGTGTGCCACACTGTCAAGGTAGAGGAATGGCCAGTGTTGGAACAGACAGTGAACTGGAGCACAAGGACCAACTACTGTGTTTACAAAATACTAGGAACATGACATAGACTTACCAGGTGAACCCAGCTGAAGGCTACGATCCCTTATTGATGTCACTTGTTGCAGTTTTTCTCAATTGCTAAAACACAATTTCTGAAACCTTGCTCCATTTCCTGAAAACTTTAAACACAAAACCTTATCTTCAAGCACTATACTACGAACTGCTTTGCTTTATCTTGGCCAGGTCGCAATTGTAAATGAGAACTTGTTCTCAACTTGCCTACCTGGTTAAATAAAGGTAAAATAAAAAAATATATAAAAAAAGTACATAACCTCTGTGTCACGCCCTGGTCTAAGTATTCTGTCTTCTCTTTATTTTTTTGGTTAGGCCAGGGTGTGCCATGGGTGAATGATGTGTTCGTCTTGTCTAGGGGTTTTGTAGATTGATGGGGTTGTGTTTAGTATAATAGCCTAGGTAAGTCTATGGTTGCCTAGAGTGGTTCTCAATCAGAGGCAGGTGGTTATCGTTGTCTCTGATTGGGAACCACATTTAGGCAGCCATATTCTTTAGGTCTCTTGTGGGTGATTGTTCCTGTCTCTGTGTTTTGCACCAGTTAGGACTGTTTTCGGTTTTCCACGTTTTCTTGTTTTGTACAAGTATATTGTTCACATTATCATCTTTATTAAAGATGTTTATAAATAACCACGCTGCGTTTTGGTCCGCCTCTCTTTCAGCAGAAGAAAACCGTAACACTGACTCCTCTCGCATAATGAAACATTCGCCTCAAAACAATTTTACCTGTGTTCAAAATCAAACACTGCTCTGAAATCATAAACAAAGTGATCAAAATGATATACACTCTCAATCAGTCAGTAAACAATACATTGAAATATAGAAAACACATTGTTCAAAACATACAATTCTCTGGGAGAAGTACATTTTTATCATAGTAGCTCAAAATTGATCATAAATTAATACTCTGCTTTGCTCTTTGCAATTTTGTTTTTTGTTCTTCCTCCTCCTAGTACCCCTATTTTTACAGTACTGTACCCTGCATCTCATAAACTTGTCCTTTGTCTCTGTGATACTGTAATTCTTGTTGTTTGTTGATATGAACCTGCAACCAGTCAAAATCTATTGAGCAGTCAGTGCTGTTAATAAATGGAAAGCACAATGTTCAGGGCCATACAATTTGTACAGCATACAGCCTACAATGCACTGTACTACAGTTTACAATACTACAGTTTTTTCCAACTGCTTACACAAGTTTTCAAAACTGTCTCCTTTTTTTTCAAAATTCTACACACAATTCCCAAAACTGCACACACAAAATGCAAAATGCCTCACATCTCCTTCAAAATGTAACACTACATTCAAAATGCCATAAACACATGTCAGAATGAAGCATTGGCATCAAATGGTAAACACTGCTTTCATAATAGTACATTTTTGGATATACAGTGCCTTGCGAAAGTATTCGGCCCCCTTGAACTTTGCGACCTTTTGCCACATTTCAGGCTTCAAACATAAAGATATAAAACTGTATTTTTTTGTGAAGAATCAACAACAAGTGGGACACAATCATGAAGTGGAACGACATTTATTGGATATTTCAAACTTTTTTAACAAATCAAAAACTGAAGAATTGGGCGTGCAAAATTATTCAGCCCTTTTACTTTCAGTGCAGCCAACTCTCTCCAGAAGTTCAGTGAGGATCTCTGAATGATCCAATGTTGACCTAAATGACTAATGATGATAAATACAATCCACCTGTGTGTAATCAAGTCTCCGTATAAATGCACCTGCACTATGATAGTCTCAGAGGTCCGTTAAAAGCGCAGAGAGCATCATGAAGAACAAGGAACACAACAGGCAGGTCCGAGATACTGTTGTGAAGAAGTTTAAAGCCGGATTTGGATACAAAAAGATTTCCCAAGCTTTAAACATCCCAAGGAGCACTGTGCAAGCGATAATATTGAAATGGAAGGAGTATCAGACCACTGCAAATCTACCAAGACCTGGCCGTCCCTCTAAACTTTCAGCTCATACAAGGAGAAGACTGATCAGAGATGCAGCCAAGAGGCCCATGATCACTCTGGATGAACTGCAGAGATCTACAGCTGAGGTGGGAGACTCTGTCCATAGGACAACAATCAGTCGTATATTGCACAAATCTGGCCTTTATGGAAGAGTGGCAAGAAGAAAGCCATTTCTTAAAGATATCCATAAAAAGTGTTGTTTAAAGTTTGCCACAAGCCACCTGGGAGACACACTAAACATGTGGAAGAAGGTGCTCTGGTCAGATGAAACCAAAATTGAACTTTTTGGCAACAATGCAAAACGTTATGTTTGGCGTAAAAACAACACAGCTGAACACACCATCCCCACTGTCAAACATGGTGGTGGCAGCATCATGGTTTGGGCCTGCTTTTCTTCAGCAGGGACAGTGAAGATGGTTAAAATTGATGGGAAGATGGATGGAGCCAAATACAGGACCATTCTGGAAGAAAACCTGATGGAGTCTGCAAAAGACCTGAGACTGGGACGGAGATTTGTCTTCCAACAAGACAATGACCCAAAACATAAAGCAAAATCTACAATGGAATGGTTCAATAATAAACATATCCAGTTGTTAGAATGGCCAAGTCAAAGTCCAGACCTGAATCCAATCGAGAATCTGTGGAAAGAACTGAAAACTGCTGTTCACAAATGCTCTCCATCCAACCTCACTGAGCTCGAGCTGTTTTGCAAGGAGGAATGGGAAAAAATGTCAGTCTCTCGATGTGCAAAACTGATAGAGACATACCCCAAGCGACTTACAGCTGTAATCGCAGCAAAAGGTGGCGCTACAAAGTTAACTTAAGGGGGCTGAATAATTTTGCACGCCCAATTTTTCAGTTTTTGATTTGTTAAAAAAGTTTGAAATATCCAATAAATGTCGTTCCACTTCATGATTGTGTCCCACTTGTTGTTGATTCTTCACAAAAAAAATACAGTTTTATATCTTTATGTTTGAAGCCTGAAATGTGGCAAAAGGTCGCAAAGTTCAAGGGGGCAGAATACTTTCGCAAGGCACAGTACCATGTAAACACTGTTGTTCTAAATCTAAAGCTCTTTCATAGGCTTATATCTATATTTCAATACAATGTTCTACAGTGAAAGTAATCTGCTGAGAGGGGTAACAAATACACTGTAAACACCAATACAATGTTCTACAGTGAAAGTAATCTGCTGAGAGGGGTAACAAGTACACTGTAAACACCAATACAATGTAGAAACAGAAAATATTTATTAGGCCAAACATTACTGTTGTATACAGTAGCATACAACAAAACCATAAACATTTGTAAACCATATGGGGGAGGGAATGAAAAACGATCTTCTGGCCACAATATTTCTTCCACATCACAGGATACGTTTTCTCTTGCCAAACATCAAGGGAAGAATCTCCTAGCATGGCGTATCCAACCTTGGACAGAGGCAACCTCTATGTCCCCACATAGACCATATTTATAATTGCAGTCTCTTGTACATCTGTAAACAAGTGTCCTCGTCCTCCATGATGTCTTTCCACTCTGTACAGAATTCAAACACAGTATGTGTTCAGCATAGGAACTGTAAACAATGTACAAAATGTAGTACAGCATGATAACCAACCTCATTCATTCAATGCAGTGCAGTAAATGGATGGCTTAGAGTTACAAATGTTTATGCAATACTATGCAGTCGTACGTATTTTACAGTACATTGCTGTAATGCTAAAATAGTCATTAGATAGTTGCATACCTGATCTCATTTCTGAAGGTTCGAATTATGGACGCCACTGTAAATCGACTCAAGTTGGGCTGGACTCTCAGTCCAGCCTCTCTCATGGTCAAACCGTGGTTGATCACATGATCAACAAGTGTTGCCCTAATCTTATCAGAGGTGGCTCTCCTTCCTTCTCTTCTTTGCCCTCGTCCTCTTCTTCCTCTTCCTGTCCCTCCTACTCCTCTTGCTCTCTGTCCATTGTTGGCATCCATTGTTCAAAACAGGTAAACTGACCTTTGACCTATTTATAGGCCTATACTACTGTAAAGCAGTGATTGGTTAGTGATCAGTTAAGCTATTAGTGTTTGCACATGTGAGGAGTGTGTGTGTGTGACCTGGTGAATAAGTGTAGCATTTTGATTGGTTGTGTTTGGAAAATGAAAGCAAGTCACTTCCTGTTAGATTTTTGTGTTTTAGGTAGAAAATTGTGTGTAGTGTTTTGAAAAAAGTGTTTTATGCAATTGACAACTGAGTCAAAGGCTGAGAAATAGCTTATGGTTTTGGATATTTGGTGTGTAGTTTTGCACTTTGATTGAGAGGTTTCAAAAATCGTGTGACATGAAAAGATTTTGTGTGTAAGCAGTTGGAAAAAACTGTAAAAGGGACAAAAATCAAAGGAGTACACATGTGATCAATGTGCTTCTTCTTGTCTTTGGGCTGGGTCAGGCCAGAGCGCTTCGTCGACATCACAAGCAACATTCTCCCTCCTGAGGCAACGGGGGAAGAAGCCTCTTGTGTGCCATATCCAGCCCTGACATGATTCCTCACCTATATCACCACAGGCTAAATCCATGGTTTGCAGCAGATTTACTCTGGTGTAGGGTTGTCTATCATACACTTTCCATCTCCAAGAGGAGAAAAACTCCTCAATCAGATTCAGGAAAGGCGAGTATGGAGGGAGGTACAAGTTCATAAACTGCCCATTGATGTTAAACCATTCCCTTACCTGAGCAGCTCGGTGGAAACTGACATTGTCCCACACTATCACCTAGGTGGGAATGGGATTCTCATTTAGCTCTTGACCCTGCTGCTCTTGAACCTGCTGCTCAAATAAAAGATATCTTAGATTGGCAATAAATCTTAGAAGGTGCTGGGTGTTATATGGCCTGAGTGTAACATGGTGATGTAGAACACCATGGTTGCTGATAGCAGCACAGATTGTGACATTGCCACCTCGTTGACCAGGGACTTCAACAATGGCTTGCTGTCCAATCATGTTTCGGCCTCTCCTTCTCCTCTTTGTTAGATTGAAGCCTGCTTCATTGACAAATATGAACTCATGGGGTCTGTCCAAGGATTCCAAGTCAAATATTGTCTGTGTAGAAATATAATATACTGTATGTAGGATTTTGTAAGTCGTACAGAGACAGTGCTATACTGTAGAGTACAATTAGGCTTCTGATTCACATACATTGTATGTACTGAAGAGTAATGTCATTCACATAGTATGTGTTAGTACTGTAGACAATCTGGATTACAGTAAATGTTTCTGAATGTACACTTACTTGAACATACTGAGCTCGCAGTTCTTTCACCCTTGGTGAGTTGCACTCAAAAGGTACTCTGTATACTTGTTTCATTCGCATCCTGTTACGATGGAGGACACGGTCAATTGTGGAAATGCTCACACTGTCGATTCCCTGGAAGTGTGTGTTGTCTTGTGTCACTCGTTCCTGGATTTCTCTGAGTCGTATTGCATTATCTTGAAGGACCATGCCAACTATAACGGCCTCTTGCTCCCGAGTGAATATAGCTGTCCTTCCACCTGCATGTGGCAGCCTTGCAATTCTACAAAAAGTAGTTGTGCAGTTACAAAACATATTCATGCAGTACAATACATACAGTGATTAACTTTACAAATGTCTATTGAAACAGCTGCATATAGTGTAGTACAGTAAATGTGCAATGACAAAAATACAGTAGTATACTGTACATGTTCTCTTCTCTGAATGTCCTTACTATGGTGGACACAGAACATCGGCTCAAATTGGGTTGCACTCTAAGTCCTGCTTCCCACATTGTCAGTGCACGGACAAGAACATGGTCTGTAACTGTTGCTCGAATTTCATCAGATATTTCCACTCTTTGTCTTCCTCTTCGTCCTCCTCTTTCTCTTTCTTGCCCTCTTCCTCCTCTTCCTCCTCGCCGCCCATCTCGCATACGCACTCGTCCTCGTCCTCTCACATTGTTTCTTCTATCCATTCTCAGATTTTCTCCTTCCCACCTTCAACAACCTGTTTGCTCTCTGAACTGGCTTATATTGGTTGTGTTGCATCATTTGAAACAGGTTAAGTCCATTTTGAGTGGTTGTGTTCAATCAATGACATGTGTTCTCTATTTGTATTTGATTGTTGCCACTTGTGTTTACCAGTATGGATGACATGTGCATTAGAGTGCAGAATGTGCTTTGAGAATGAGAATGTGTTTAGAGTTTTGCTGAAAAGTCTAAGTGAGATCTGCAAATTGTGTTTTACCATGTGAAATGGTTTTAAGGTATTGACAACAGACTGCATAATTAGCTAAATGAGTCCAGGCAACTGAGAACTTTGTTCAGTCAATGGGTTTTAGTGTTTTAGCAGTTGAGGAAAAACTGTAAATCCACTTCAATCATTGTAGATGAAGGGGAGGAGAAAGGTTAAGGGTTGGACCCTTTTTTTAAATGTTTGCCCAAATCCCAAATCTAACTGCAGATGCCTCAGGACCTGAAGCAAGGATATGCATATTCTTGAAACCATTTGAAATAAAACACTTTGAAGTTTGTGGAAATGTGAAATTAATGTGAAATTAATGTAAGAGAATATAACACATTAGATCTGGCAAAAGAAAAACATGTTTTTGTGTTATGTTTTTTTGAACGTCATCTTTGAAATGCAAGAGAAAGGCCGTAATGTATTTCTTCAGCTCAGGCGCAATTTATATTTTTGGCCACTAGATGGCAGCAGTCTATGTGCAACGTTTTAGACTGATCCAATGAACCATTGCATACCTGTTCAAAAAGTTGTATCAAGACTGCCCAAATGTGCCCAATTGGTTTTATTAATATTTTTTCAAGTGCACTTTCCTCAAACAATAGCATGGTATTCTTTCACTGCAATAGCTGTTGTAAATTGGACAGTGCAGTAATTGACAATAATTTAAGCTTTCTGCTCACATCAGATATGTCTATGCCTTGGGATTTTTTGTTGTTGTTACTTACAACCTCATGCTAATCACATTAGCCTACATTAGCTCAACCATCCCGCGGGGGGACACCGATCCCATGGAGGTTAAATGGCGTATTTTAGTGGGTGCCAAGTTCACCGGTTTGAGTGTGTCAAGAACAGCAACGCTGCTGGGTTTTTCACACTCAACAGTTTCCAGTGTGTATCAAGAATGGTCCACCACCAAAAGGACATCCAGACATCTTGACACAGCTGTGGGGAAAGCACTGGAGTCAACATGGGCCAGCATCCCTGTGGAACATTTTCAACACCTTGTAGAGTCCATGCCCTGACAAATTGAGACTGTTCTGAGGGAAAAGGGGGTGCAACTCAATATTAGGAAGGTTTTTCTAATGTTTTGTACACTCAGAGTGCATACTTCTATTACTACTGCTGAAGCTGCATATAAATATATAGATATGTATGTACATGTACACCACTGTTCAAAAGTTTGGGTTAGAAATGTCCTTGTTTTTGAAAGAAAAGCTCATTTTTGGTCCATTAAAATAACATAAAATAGATCAGAAATACAGTGTAGACATTTCATGTTGTAAACTATTATTGTAACTGGAAACGGCAGATTTGTAATGGAATATCTACATAGGTGAACAGAGGCCCATTATCAGCAACCATCACTCCTGTGTTCCAAAGGCACGTTGTGTTAGCTAAATCAAGTTCATCATTTTAAAAGGGTAATTGATCATTAGAAAACGCTTTTGCAATTATGTTAGCACAGCTGAAAACTGTTGTCCTGATTAAAGAAGCAATAAAACTGGCCTTCTTTAGACTAGTTGAGTATCTGGAGCATCAGCATTTGTGGGTTCGATAACAGGCTCAAAATGGCCAGAAACAAAGGACTTTCTTCTGAAACCCGTCAGCCTATTCCATGTTCTGAGAATTGAAGGCTTTTCCATGTGAGAAATTACCAAGAAACTGAAGATCTCATACAACGCTGTTTATTACTCCCTTCGCAGAACAGCGCAAACTACCTCTAACCCGAATAGAAAAAGGAGTGGGAGGCCCCGGTGCACAACTGAGCAAGAGGACAATTACATTAGAATGTCAAGTTTGCGAAACAGACACCTCAACTGGCTGCTTCATTAAATAGTACCCGCAAAGCACCTTTCTCAATGTCAACAGTGAAGAGGCGACTCCGGGATGCTGGTCTTTTGAGCAGAATTGCAATGAAAAATACATATCTCAGACTGGCCAATAAAAATAAAGTATTAAGATGAGCAATAGAACAAAGACAAAGGACAGCGAGATGGCTTTTTCTTATTTACAATGATGGCCAACCGGGGAACAGTGGGTTAACTGCCTTGTTCAGGGGCAGAAGGACATATCCCCTTGTCAGCTCGGGGGATTCAATCTAGCAACCTTTCAGTTAATGGCCCAAAGCTCTAACCACTAGGCTACCTACCACCACTATACTACTACTGCTGCAGCTCTGTACATATACTGTATGTACTACTTCTACTACTGCTGGTGCTGCTCTGTTTACAGTATTTACAGTTTACCGTTTACAGTATACAGTCATGCAATAAAAGGCAAATTAATTACTTAAAAATCATACAATGTGATTTTCTGGATTTTTGTTTTGTGTACACATGATAAAAATTACAGACCTCTACATGCTTTGTAAGTAGGAAAACCTGCAAAATCGTCAGTGTATCAAATACTTGTTCTCCCCACTGTATTTAAACTACTACTGCAACAACTGCTGCTTCAGCTCTGTATGCTGCTGGCGAAAGAGAACTGAAAAAGTCACAAGGCAGAGGAATCAATTCAGCTCACAAGTCAAATTAGGATAAAACTTGGAAGAATGTCAGTGGGAGAGAAAGTGTGTGTGTGTGTATGCGTAGCGTGTGTGTGTAGTGTTATGTGTATTCTGTCTGTCTGTGTATGTGTCTGTGTGTGCACGCGGGTGTGCGTTTGTGTGTGCACGTGGGTGTGTGTGGGTGTGTGTGTGTGTGTGTGTGTGTGTGCACGTGGGAGTGCGTGAGCATGCTTGACTTTCTTATGTTGGTGAAAAATGGAGACAGGGATAGTAAAACGCTTTAGATTTCTTTCCTCTGTGACTATGCCCAGAAGGGAATCTTTCATGTTCATTTGCTCTGCTCCCCAGTGAGTCAGCTCGCTGTGAATCCAACATCAATCAGTTCAATTCATTTTTATGTTCATTCATTTTTCATCACCACTTTATGTTTGAGCCTGTCATTACACAGGCAAATATACTGACTAGGTAACGGTTACATTAGGCCGATACAGAAAAGAAAATAACTCATATAAAATCCGTTATTAAAATATCTTGAAAATCTTTTCTGAAGTAGTTTTTCGAAGTTTTCAAAGTTAGTAATAAAAGTTACAGCGGGCAATGACTGTAAATTATGTTTTTATATTTATATATTTATATATTTATATATTTTTATATTTATATATTTGTATATTTTTATATTTATATATTTATATATTTATATATTTATATATTTGTATATTTATATATATATATTTTTTATATTTATATATTTATATATTTATATATATATTTTTATATTTGTATATTTATATATATATTTTTTTTATACTTATATATTTATATATTTTTATATTTATATATTTTTATATTTATATATTTATATATTTATATATTTATATATTTATATATTTTTATATTTATATATTTTTATATTTATATATATTTTTTTTTAATATTTATATATTTATATATTTTTTTATTTTTTTATTTTTTTATTTATGTATTTCTATATTTCTATATTTATATATTTCTATATTTATATATTTCTATATTTATATATTTTTATATTTTTATATTTATACATTTTCATATTTATATAAATATTTTTTTATATTTATATATTTATATATTTTTAAATTTATATATTTTTTTATTTTTATATTTAGCGTTTCATTGCTGCCAAAAGTAGCTTGTTTTTGCTCTTACAGCATTACAATTACTTTTTCATAGTTCGATGTTGATTTTCAAGTTTAGCATTTTCTGAAAAGCCCCATGTGTAAAAAGGAAATGAAACCGTCAGTAGGCTATCTCAGGGAAAACTATTTTCAGGATCGGCCTGATTTCAAGTCATACTACTATACTCCCCTTTCAAGTGGAGGGAAGAAGGGAAACCATATGATATACCCCAGATCTGGCTCCAGGATACAGTGATTAAGGGGGCAGTTGACATCGGTGAGGGAGTGTCATTTTTTTTTGGGGGGGGGGGGTTTCTTGCCTTGGAATTGTATTGAATTGTGCTATACCACAATAAACATAAAGTTCAAATGCCGAGACCTCTGAGACCATTGATTGAATGCTTTTGAAGTAAAAGGTTAGCAAGGCCGTTTTGGTGATGAATATAGGCTGCAAGATAGATAGGGTAGTTCACCTATAATAAACAGCCTATGTGAATGCAGCTGTAAACACAGCTGTCTTACCAAAACAATGCAAACTAATTGCTGAAAGTAGTAGCCTAGTTATTCATGCATGCGAACAAAAAATACTGAGCAATATATTTTTTTTATTTTTAAGTCATTGGCTGCATCTCAATGCACTGCATCTGCCTAAAGTGTGTCGACCTTCCGTATCTGCGGTGGAACACAGACCATGATGCATCCCCCGAAAAATCTAAAGAAAACGGCTGTAGCATCCGAACGGTTTGGCCCACAGAACTAATATGACCACTCTGCAGGAAGATGAGACTCTTACGAACACGAGGGTGTCCGTTTTGTTCTGTTCTCGTCTGAAGCTGACGCAAAAGGAATGGAAGTATGGAGGTCGTTTTGTGCCAACAACAATGTTACTAAATAGGACAGATACTTTCAAAATCTTATTCTTTATGATTCCTTATTTTCTTTTTTTCGACTGTCTATTTGGCCATTTATGAATGTGTTATTCAATGCTACCAAGACAACCACAACGTATCTATTTCTATTATGAAACATAGAGCAGTACACAGGGGCGTCGGTTCTTGCTTTGGATGTATGTTGATTTGGATTTATGTTGAATTCTGCAGTAACTGAGTATTCCAGCCTCTCTCTTCCTATGAAACAGTTGCTTTTAAATTGATGTTTTTAGACAGAAAACTTGGGTAGGATTCTTGGCTAACCTGGTTTGGCTCATCTGTTCCAAGATCATCAGGAACAGTCGGGAGTGGAGGGGGCTGTGGAGTCATTATCCTCGTAGTAGGAAGGAGGGTAGAGTCTGCACACGGCGCTAGCTGGAGCTCGACAGCATTATTGCTGTTGGTCTTGGTGGTGGTCTAAGTGGTTGAATGCTACAGCTGCTACTCATCACTCTCCTTCTCTTTTTGGCTTTGTTTGGGTACTTAGGCAAAGCCCATTTCAGATGTTCATCGTGGCACTGGTTTGAGCTAGCTAATAACGCTAACTCTTTTTACACGCTAGCTAAGAAGCTAACTAAACTGTGCAGTGGTGGGTCGTGAGGCAGAGTTGAGTGAATCAGCTTTCAATGGTAAATCACATATTACAGTGTATCACGCTGTTCACTTAGCTAACCACAGATAAGTGTTTTTTCCCCTGCTTTTCATGGAAACCCAGAGGAGTCATACCTAACCACCCCTGTGGCTTTCCATAGTCCCTCTGCTCTTTTGCACACCAGTATCACTAAATCAAATCAAATCAAATTTATTTTATATAGCCCTTCGTACATCAGCTGATATCTCAAAGTGCTGTACAGAAACCCAGCCTAAAACCCCAAACAGCAAGCAATGCAGGTGAAGAAGCACTACTTACACACCATCATCTGCTCATCTATCACTCCAGTGTTAATTTGCTAAATTGTAATTACTTCGCTACTATGGCCTATGTATTGCCTTACCTCCTCCTGCCTTTTGCACACACTGTATATAGACTTTTTATATTGTGTTATTGACTGTACGCTTGTTTATTCCATGTGTAACTCTGTTGTTGTTGTTTGTGTTGCACTGCTTTGCTTTATCTTGGCCAGGAGGCAAGTTGTAAATGAGAACTTGTTCTCAACTAGCCTACCTGGTTAAATAAAGGTGTTCTCAACAAGCCTACCTGGTTAAATAAAGGTGTTCTCAACTAGCCTATCTGGTTAAATAAAGGTGTTCTCAACTAGCCTACCTGGTTAAATAAAGGTGTTCTCAACTAGCCTATCTGGTTAAATAAAGGTGTTCTCAACTGGCCTACCTGGTTAAATAAAGGTGTTCTCAACTAGCCTACCTGGTTAAATAAAGGTGTTCTCAACTAGCCTACCTGGTTAAATAAAGGTGTTCTCAACTAGCCTATCTGGTTAAATAAAGGTGTTCTCAACTAGCCTACCTGGTTAAATAAAGGTGTTCTCAACTAGCCTACCTGGTTAAATAAAGGTGTTCTCAACTAGCTTACCTGGTTAAATAAAGGTGTTCTCAACTAGCCTACCTGGTTAAATAAAGGTGTTCTCAACTAGCCTACCTGGTTAAATAAAGGTGTTCTCAACTAGCCTACCTGGTTAAATAAAGGTGTTCTCAACTAGC
This sequence comes from Oncorhynchus mykiss, assembly GCF_057628025.1. Lineage (NCBI taxonomy): Eukaryota > Metazoa > Chordata > Actinopteri > Salmoniformes > Salmonidae > Oncorhynchus > Oncorhynchus mykiss. Next base: position 90,680,467 of record NC_143024.1, on the reverse strand, counting down.
CTACCTGGTTAAATAAAGGTGTTCTCAACTAGCCTACCTGGTTAAATAAAGGTGTTCTCAACTAGCCTACCTGGTTAAATAAAGGTGTTCTCAACTAGCCTACCTGGTTAAATAAAGGTGTTCTCAACTAGCCTACCTGGTTAAATAAAGGTGTTCTCAACTAGCCTACCTGGTTAAATAAAGGTGTTCTCAACTAGCCTACCTGGTTAAATAAAGGTGTTCTCAACTAGCCTACCTGGTTAAATAAAGGTGTTCTCAACTGGCCTACCTGGTTAAATAAAGGTGTTCTCAACTAGCCTACCTGGTTAAATAAAGGTGTTCTCAACTGGCCTACCTGGTTAAATAAAGGTGTTCTCAACTAGCCTACCTGGTTAAATAAAGGTGAAATAAAATAAACATCCAAATAAAAAACACACACTGTGCTGACACAGCAGAGGTTCAGATTTTGTGCCAGCCTGTCACTCAATCATTTGAACTTTTTTTGTGTTTTTACATAAAACTAAAATTTGACTAATGGAGCTAAGCCCCCTTGTGGAGCCCGGGCTCAATATACCCTGATATTCCTGGGATAAAAAAAAAAAAATCATCACAGATCCTCTGGAAACTCCTGGATAGAAACACAGGGGACCAGGCTGAGTAGAATAGATCCTCTCTGTTGAAGGGACGGAATGTTTTTGACGAGAGCCGGCATTTCCAGCCCCGAATCTTTCGTGCTACTGCGATGTTGTAAAAAAATGTAAAACATATTCTGTAGTTAATTGAATGCAACATATCAACATATCATCATAAAGCTTTGGTCAAAACTCCTGAAGTCATCCAACCATTATAATTAGGGGCGCAGCAGAGCAACTCACTGCCACTTCTCAGAATGGTGCTATATCTCGCAAAATCACTTCATGATTTTGGGCTCCCAAGTGGCGCAGCGGTCTAAGGCACTGCATCTCAGTGGGCGGCGCACAATTGGCCCAGCGTCGTCCAGGTTCAGCCATTTTCGGCCGTCATTGTAAATAGCAATTTGTTTTTAACTGAGTTAAGTTAAATCATTAAAATATATTAATTAGTATTCTACATAACAAACCAATAGCATAGATAATGTTAGGCTTCTGTTATGTCAAAAAAAACATGTTTACGTACCTAACATTTTGAATTATCGTGCTGAAATGTTGAATTCTTGTTCTCATGCAGACACAACTCAACAGTACGCTCCAATATGATTTGATTGGATCAAAATACAGGTGGCTGTGTTTAAGTCCATCTGCCATAAAAAAAATGCAATAAACAGCAGTTAAACTTGTTAATCCATCATTCAAGAAAATCAAATTGCATATTCCCATAAAACTGATTGGGATCAAATGGCTAGCGTGCATAGAACATGGACTGTTTCACCTGTTAAAACGTGACGAATTATCATTCACGGTTGATAGTGATGATGACCTGATTTACATTAAGGTTTAATTTGGTGGTTTAGGATTTTTTTTTTTTAAGGCAATCAATTCAGTTTGGAGGATGCACTGCATTTATATTCTAAAATGATTTTGTACAACTTTCATTCAGGAAATAATAATAATAATAATAATAAGTTTTGCTCTAGTAGGCTACCTTTACATCATGGCACTGTTTACAGTAAATCTAAAGCAATTGCCGTGTCGTGGTCGACTGATAATCCCAGGAAGCATGGGAACTCGGCTTTATGAATCAATCAATGTCAGATTTTTTTTTGTTTTCACTGAACCACATTTGGATATTTTCATTACAATTAGGCAGAATGGGATAGGGAATGTTATCTAAGTTGAGGCGAGTGTTCATGATCATTAGTCTAGCGATTGAAAGCGATGCTTCTCTCTACACACGCACGCACACACACACACACACACACGTTAGGCCTATATCTTATCTGATGAGCTTCCATGACGTTCCATTTCTTTAACTTTACAAGACTTTCCTGAACCATTTCAGTCACTTAGCAAATACACATCTTTACACTTTCAAGTCATTGGACATGTTTTCTTCTTGGTCAAAAAAAATGTTCATAAGGCCTACATCATTTCAATAACAATATAGCTGAAACCACTTTTAGATTCATTTGAATGTACTATTTAGTAATTGTGGGCTAGGCTGCTAGCTGACAGATTATTTAAAATATTATTGCAACAGTAGGACTACCTACACAGTAACTTCATATCAGGTTACTGACCACAATCCAATGAGTTAATAATGAGAAATGTTGATTATTTGGCCTTGGAAGAAAAAATAGCAACAACAGGAAGTGCTGCAGTTAAATGAAATACCTTTCTCAAATAATAGATGTACTCTTGTCTCTACAGAAATAAATGAAATCCTAAAAGACACTACACCAGAGAGCATAGTTTTGTCCTGGACTACTGCACGACAGGAATCGTGAAGAGACACACAGACATTTTTTTCTGCATTTTCTATAGCTTTTTTTTTGCATTGTATTATGTATTGTATTATGCATTGACACGTGGTTGGGATACGACTGTGATATGTGGTTGTCTCACCTGGCTGTCTTAAGATGAATGCACTGGCTGGTCGATCTGGATGTCTGGATGTCTGCTGAAAGGTGAAATTTCTAATATATGTAAATGTAGTGTTATGTATATGTAAATGTAGTGTTATGTATATGTAAATGTAGTGGTGTGTATATGTAAATGTAGTGTTATGTATATGTAAATGTAGTGGTATGTAAATGTAGTGTTATGTATATGTAAATGTAGTGGTATGTAAATGTAGTGTTATGTAAATGTAGTGGTATGTATATGTAAATGTAGTGTTAGGTAAATGTAGTGGTATGTAAATGTAGTGTTATGTATATGTAAATGTAGTGGTATGTATATGTAAATGTAGTGTTATGTATATGTAAATGCAGTGGTATGTATATGTAAATGTAGTGGTATGTATATGTAAATGTAGTGGTATGTATATGTCAATGTGGTGGTATGTATATGTAAATGTAGTGGTATGAATATGTAGTGTTATGTAAATGTTGTGGTATGTATATGTAAATGTAGTGTTATGTAAATGTAAATGTAGTGGTATGTAAATGTAGTGTTATGTATATGTAAATGTAGTGGTATGTATATGTAAATGTAGTGTTATGTGTATGTAAATGTAGTGGTATGTATATGTAAATGTAGTGGTATGTATATGTAAATGTGGTGTTATGTATATGTAGTGTTATGTAAATGTAGTGGTATGTATATGTAAATGTGGTGTTATGTATATGTAGTGTTATGTAAATGTAGTGGTATGTATATGTAAATGTAGTTTTATGTATATGTAAATGTAGTGGTATGTATATGTAAATGTAGTGGTATGTATATGTAAAGGTAGTGGTATGTATATGTAAATGTAGTGGTATGTATATGTAAATGTGGTGTTATGTATATGTAAATGTAGTGGTATGTATATGTAAATGTAGTGGTATGTATATGTAAATGTAGTGGTATGTATATGTAAATGTAGTGGTATGTATATGTAAATGTAGTGTTATGTATATGTAAATGTAGTGGTATGTATATGTAAATGTAGTGGTATGTATATGTAGTGTTATGTAAATGTAGTGGTATGTATATGTAAATGTAGTGTTATGTAAATGTAAATGTAGTGGTATGTAAATGTACTGTTATGTATATGTAAATGTAGTGGTATGTATATGTAAATGTAGTGGTATGTATATGTAAATATAGTGTTATGTATATGTAAATGTAGTGGTATGTAAATGTAAATGTAGTGGTATGTAAATGTAGTGGTATGTATATGTAAATGTAGTGGTATGTATATGTAAATGTAGTGGTATGTATATGTAGTGTTATGTAAATGTAGTGTTATGTAAATGTAAATGTAGTGGTATGTAAATGTAGTTTTATGTATATGTAAATGTAGTGGTATGTATATGTAAATGTAGTGGTATGTATATGTAAGTGTAGTGGTATGTATATGTAAATGTAGTGGTATGTATATGTAAATGTAGTGTTATGTATATGTAAATGTAGTGTTATGTATATGTAAATGTAGTGTTATGTCTATGTAAATGTAGTGTTATGTATATGTAAATGTAGTGGTATGTATATGTAAATGTAGTGGTATGTATATGTAGTGTTATGTAAATGTAGTGGTATGTATATGTAAATGTAGTGGTATGTATATGTAAATGTAGTGTTATGTATATGTAAATGTAGTGGTATGTATATGTAAATGTAGTGGTATGTATATGTAGTGTTATGTAAATGTAGTGGTATGTATATGTAAGTGTAGTGGTATGTATATGTAAATGTAGTGGTATGTATATGTAAATGTAGTGGTATGTATTTGTAAATGTAGTGTTATGTATATGTAAATGTAGTGGTATGTATATGTAAATGTAGTGGTATGTATATGTAAATGTAGTGTTATGTATATGTAAATGTAGTGGTATGTTTATGTAAATGTAGTGTTATGTATATGTAAATGTAGTGGTATGTATATGTAAATGTAGTGGTATGTATATGTAAATGTAGTGGTATGTATATGTAAATGTAGTGGTATGTATATGTAAATGTAGTGGTATGTATATGTAAATGTAGTGTTATGTTTATGTAAATGTAGTGGTATGTATATGTAAATGTAGTGTTATGTATATGTAAATGTAGTGTTATGTATATGTAAATGTAGTGGTATGTAAATGTAGTGGTATGTATATGTAAATGTAGTGTTATGTATATGTAAATGTGGTGTTATGTATATGTAAATGTAGTGGTATGTATATGTAAATGTAGTGGTATGTATATGTAAATGTAGTGGTATGTATATGTAAATGTAGTGGTATATATATGTAAATGTAGTGGTATGTATATGTAAATGTAGTGGTATGTATATGTAAATGTAGTGGTATATATATGTAAATGTAGTGGTATGTATATGTAAATGTAGTGGTATGTATTTACAGTGCTTTTGGAAAGTATTCAGACCATTTCACTTTTTCCACATTTTGTTACTTTACAGCCTTATTCTTAAATGGATTAAATCAATATTTTTCCTCATCGATCTACGCACAATATTCCATAATGACAATGTGAAAACAGGTTTTTTAGAAATGTTTGCAAATGTATTCAAAATAAAAGACTGAAACACCTTATTGACATAAGTATTAATACCCTTTGCTATAAGACTCGAAATTGAGCTCAGGTGAATCCTGTTTCCATTGATCATCCCTGAGATGTTTCTACAACTTGATTGGAGACCACCTGCGGTAAATTCAATTGATTGGACATGATTTGGAACGGCACACACCTGTCTATGTAAGGTCCCACAGTTGCCTGTGCATGTCAGCGCAAAAACCAAGCCATGAGGTTGAAGGAATTGTCTATATAGCTATGAGACAGGATTGTGTTTAGGCACAGATCTGGGGAAGGACACCAAACATGTATGAATTGAAGGTCCCCAATAAAACAGTGGCCTCCTTCATTCTTAAATAGAACAAGTTTGGAACCACTAACAATCTTCCTAGAGCTGGCCGCCCATTCAAACTTTGCAATAGGGGAAGAAGGGTCTTGATCAGGTAGGTAACCAAGAACCCGATGGTCACTCTGACAGAGGTACAGAGTTTCTCTGTGGAGATGGGAGAACCTTTCAGAAGGACAACCATCTTTGCAGCGTTCCACCAATCAGGCCTTTATGGTAGATTGGCCATTAAAAAAATATACTGTACAGGTGCAGTAATCTATGAGCTGCTCTTAAAGCTGATGCTTAAATTTAGTGAGGGAGATATGATTCTCCAGCTTCAGGGATTTTTGCAATTCGTTCCAGTCATTGGCAGTAGAGATCTGGAAGGAAAGGCGGCCAAAGGGGGTGTTGGCTTTGGGGGTGAAATATACCTGCTAGAGCGTGTGCTATGGGTGGGTGCTGCTATGGTGACCAGTAAGCTGAGTTAAGGCGGTGCTTTACCTAGCAAAGTCTTATAGATGACCTGGAGCCAGTTGGTTTGGTGATGAAAATGAAGCAAGGGCCAGCCAACGAGAGCATACAGGTCGCAGTGGTGGGTAGTATATGGAGCTTTGGTGACAAAACGGATGGCACTGTGATAGACTGCATCCAATTTGCTGAGTAGAGTGTTGGAGGGTATTTTGTAAATGACATCGCCGAAGTCACGGAACGGTAGGATGGTCAGTTTTACGAGGGTATATTTGGTAGCATGAGTGAAGGATGCTTTGTTGCCAAATAAGAAGCCAATTCTAGATTTAATTTTGGATTGGAGATGCTTAATGTGAGTCTGGAAGGAGAGTTTACAGTCTGACCTGACACCTAGGTATGTGTAGTTGTCCACATATTCTAAGTCTGAACCGTCCAGAGTAGTGATGCTGGCTGGACGAGCAAGCAGGTGCGGGCAGCAATCGGTTGAATAGCATGCATTTATTTTTACTTGCATTTAAGAGCAGTTGGAGGCCATGGAAGGCGAGTTGTATGGCATTGGAGCTCGTCTGAATGTTAGTTAACACAGTGTCCAAAGAAGGGCCAGAAGTATACAGAATGGTTTCATCTGCATGGAGGTGGATCAGAGACTCACCAGCAGCAAGAGCGACATCATTGATAAATACAGAGAAAAGAGTTGGCCCTAGAATTGAACCTTGTGGCACCCCCATAGAGACTGCCAGAGGACCGGACAACAGGCCCTTCGATTTGACACACTGAACTTTGTATGAGAAGTTGTTGGCAATGCTACCAAATACTAATTGAGTATATGTAAACTTCTGACCCACTGGGAATGTGATGAAAGAAATTAAAGCTGAAAGAAATCATTATCTCTACTATTATTCTGACATTTCACATTCTTAAAATAAAGTGGTGATACTAACTGACCTCAAACAGGGAATTTATACTAGGATCAAATGTCAGGAATTGTGATAAACTGAGTTTAAATGAATTTGGCTAAGGTGTATGTTTTCTTCCGACTTCAACAGGTCAGTTCGAATACATAAAAAATATATTTGTGTCCTGATTCAGGCGTAGGTTGGAAATCACGACTTCACAGGAGAGCCATTTGAACGTAAAAAAATGTTTTTAATCAAATTGCATTTTTTGTAAATATCTGTAAATACTAATCCAATTGTTAAATTACACACCTTGTTTGTTAAGCCAAAGAGAAGTTATCAACCTTCCTACTAGCCATGACTGGCTGAGATAATGAGTTGGCTGGACAGGCTGAGAGAGTAGTTTGGATTTGTCTGCCATATTGATGGCTTCTGTCTATTTTAGCTCATCAGTCTGTGTTGGTAATCCTGTCCAACGCAGCTTTTTTTAAATGTATTGTGGAGTGGAGCTGCATAAGAGTTGCTTTCCACTTTTGTGAGGATCAAGTTTTAAATAAAGCGGAATTAGAGTATGATAGCTAAAGAGATGGAGAAAACACCTGTCTCTGGATTATATCTTCAAACTAAGGGCAACCCTGGTATAGCATTCCTGACAGGGTGACACTTCCATCATGCATGATGATATTTACGGGTAAGATAGTCTAGCATTAGCTAATTACATTTTCAGATATTGCATGTTTATAATTTTGACAGAAAGTGGTTTAATTTCAAGCTAAAGTGTACTGTTAGCTATCTAGCTAATGTTAGCTGGCTGGCTCCCTAGTTGATGTTATTATTTTTTTCTAGTTTTTAGTTAGAGCCTAATGTTAGCTAGCTCACATTGGACCTGGTTGGTTAGCTCTCAGCTCTGTGGCATTGTTGGCACGTTGTTTAACTAGCTAACGTTACATTTTTATTTTTTATTTTGCCTTTATTTAACTAGGCAAGTCAGTTAAGAACAAATTCTTATTTTCAATGACGGCCTAGGAACAGTGGGTTAACTGCCTTGTTCAGGGGCAGAACGACAGATTTATACCATGTCAGCTCGGGGATTCGAACTTGCATCATTTCGGTTACTAGCCCAACTAGCCCAACTCTCTAACCACCACGCTACCCTGCCGCTACCCTGCCGCCCCGTTGAGTATGGCCGGTGTCAGTAAACGTCTGCAAAAAAAGCAGAAATTGAAATTGTTGCCAGCTGAGGTGTTTAGGCTGTTTGACGTTATCCAGAGGTAAAGAAATCATCGGCCAGAGTGTCAAGTGTGCGCTCCGAGAGCGAAACGAGATGTGTGGGGCTAAAGCTTAAGACGATGTAAACGATGCTGAATGAGTGTAGACAAAGTCGAGCTCTTCACTAGATAGCAAAACTTTAAAAGGTGATTTTCTCAAAGTGAGTTTACAAGTTGATCAACTATCAAAGCAGAATTACTCTCCCATTGTTCCTCAAATGCAGTGTATGATATACAATTTTGTAGCTCTGAGTCTCTACTTTTATCCAACGTAAGAAACACCATTTCACATTTTGCTACATAAGACCGAAACCAGGTGGTGAGTCACGTTTTCACAGCTTAGCACACATCATTTTGTATGCGATAGAATTCATGGTGTCTATTTTGAGAAACAAACATAGCATTCTTTGATTCTAACATTCTGCATGCTTCTCCTGCCACCATCAGTCACCTAACATTCACAACACTGAGAATAAACACATTGGTCACCGTGGCGATGAGGCACGGTATTGACCATGAGTCCTGCAGTCCTGCAGTTAAAGGGATAATCCTCCCCTAGAAATACAAAACTCTTTTCAACTTGGTGAAAGCTCTATGTTCTATCAGTGGTGAAAATGAAAACATTCCCCATGATTTAAATAAAACGTTACATTCAAACACTTCTGAGTGGTCCGTCTGTGAAATCAGGAAATCTTGGAGGAACGCGTCATAGCTGCATAGGTCTCGTCACTGGAGATAGGGGATAACACACGTCTCTCAGTGATCTCATAACGCTTTTAAAACAATGACCTTCACTACTGTAAATCAGCCCATAAATGGTATGGGAACACTTGTCTAGAACACATCCATCCGTTCATATCAACATGGCAATATATTTCTCTCAGATGTGCGCAATATAACATTTTTTACCAATTTATTGAACTCAGTTCATACCATCTCACAATGTGCCCTGTGTTTCTGTGAGAAACGTAGGAAAGGGCTGTTGTTGCCATTGCAACATCCATTCGCTCTGGGCAGAAAATGAGAGTGCAGTTTGTTTAGGCGACTTTACAGCTAGCTAGCTACTTCACATAATGATATTGACTTTGGTATTATAGTGTGTATCTACGTTTGCAAGCTACATATACCTAGATAGCTAGCTAGCTAGCTAGCCAGCCCAGAGAGAGAGCATTGCATTATGGGTTTTGTAGTCGATCTGCATCAGATTTACACGACAGTTTTCACATGTTACTACCAACCTTGTTATAATGACAAAATTAAAAATTTGTTCTAAAAATATATATTGTTTTCAAATATTTGTGTCGTTTAACACTGTTTACAACTGTTAATCATAGGAATTAGTGTTTTGTGGTGGAGTATTCCTTTAACTGTAATTGAAGAAATGCTATTACAAAATATTTGACGGTTTCCCTCTACGGGGTTAACAAACCATATATCCTGCAACACAGCTCTGTCCGTCTGCCTAGCGAGCATGGAGGAGAAACAGATCAGCACATCCAAATCACATAAAACACTATATTAACCATGGGCACCTTGATCTTCACATCAGCACCACACACTCAAACACACACACACACACACGCACACGCACACGCACGCACGCACACACACACACACACACACACACACACACACACACACACACACACACACACACACACACACACACACACACACCTACCAACATTCTGAAGTCATTTGGCAAAGTCTGAATACATTCAGGGGCCTGGAATATATAGTTGAGGATAGTTAGTGAGAAGATAAGGAGTTTTTTGGCTGACTGTACAAAAATGTACTTGTCTGCTTGTCTTGCTTTTTTTATGAACTCAATTGGATTTGTCCCCCCGAATGTGGTCTGGTAGATAAGCACTTTCCTCATTAGCATGGATTCAAGGGCTTTGTAAGAAACAAAACTATCAAAGGGTAATTCCACAGACAAACACAAGGGCCATAAATCACTCTGTCCCACACGCAGAGAGAGGAATTACTCTGACAGACAGACGCTGTGACCCGCCGTACGCACAACAAATAGCAACCTGGAAAACACTCACACAATGGCCACTACCAGTAAACAGGCCACTCAAATCTCTAGTAGTAAACATGTCTCTCATTGATCTCTACCAGTAAACATGTCTCTCAGTGATCTCTACAAGTAAACACGCGCCTCAAATCTCTACCAGTAAACATGTCTCTCAGTGATCTCTACCAGTAAACATGCCTCTCAGTGATCTCTACCAGTAAGCACGTCTCTCAGTGATCTCTACCAGTAAACATATCTCTCAGTGTTTTCTCTACCAGTAAACATGTCTCTCAGTGATCTCTACCAGTACACATATCTCTCAGTGATCTCTACCAGTAAACATGTCTCTCAGTGATCTCTACCAGTAAATATGTCTCTCAGTGATATCTACCAGTAAACATCCCTCTCAGTGATCTCTACCAGTAAACACGTCTCTCAGTGATCTCTACCAGTAAACACGTCTCTCAGTGATCTCTACCAGTAAACACTTCTCTCAGTGATCTCTACCAGTAAACATGTCTCTCAGTGATCTCTACCAGTAAACACGTCTCTCAGTGATCTCTACCAGTAAACATGTCTCTCATTGATCTCTACTAGTAAACATGCGCCTCAAATCTCTACCAGTAAACATATCTCTCAGTGATCTCTACCAGTAAACATGTCTCTCAGTGATCTCTACCAGTAAACACGTCTCTCAGTGATCTCTACCAGTAAACATGTCTCTCAGTGATCTCTACCAGTAAACACGTCTCTCAGTGATATCTACCAGTAAACACGTCTCTCAGTGATATCTACCAGTAAACATGCCTCTCAGTGATCTCTAACAGTAAACACGTCTCTCAGTGATCTCTATATATATATATATATACATAATCTGTCGTTCTGACCCTGAACAAGGCAGGTAACCCACTGTTCATAGGCTGTCATTGTGAATAAGATTATGTTCATGACTGACTTGCCTGGTTAATTTAAGGTAAAAAAAAATTGTTGTCTAGTTGCGAATATTGTGTATCATACACCTGTTAAATGTTGTACAAATTGTTTATCATACAACGGTCAAATGTTGTAGTCTAGTTGTGACACACTCAGTTCCATTTTACATCCAAGTTAGATTTATATTTGTTCCTTTTGACATCATAACCTGTCCATATTAGGTCATGTTCCTTTTGACATCGTACCCTGTCCATATTAGGTAATGTTCCTTTTGACATCATAACCTGTCCATATTAGGTCATGCTCCTTTTGACATCATGACCTGTCCATATTAGGTAATGTTCCTTTTGACATCATAACCTGTCCATATTAGGTCATGTTCTTCCTTTCACATATTCATGTCATACACACAAGCACTCAGTCACATCTCACAGGACCACAGAAAGGAAACATGTCTGAAGCCCTGCCCCTGGGACAGTGCTCCCATTCAGGATGCTTTGCCCTGGAATAGCCCCTGGTCCCCTGAGAGTATCAGTGAAAGGGGTTTCTGTTCAGTGGATGGGAAAGCATGTAGCCCGGCGAGGTGTCTGCTCAACGCTGTTTGTCCTCCATGTGGATGGTTTGACAGTGGGTGCCTCAGTGTCAGTCTACCTGTGCTTTACAGATCAGTGAAATTAGTTAAAGGCTGTTCTGGGGTCAGGGTTACAGGGTCAGTGTTGTCTGTCTGTACTTTACATGGTGAGTGAAATCAGCTTAAAGCTGGTCAGGGTTAGGGGGTCAATGTGGAACTGTAGTGAGGTCACTGGGTCAGGCTTTGATGGGGTCTCAGGCTGGCTGGTGTTGATAGGACTGTCCAGGTGTAGCGGAGGTTTGTGTGTGTGTGTGTGTGTGTGTGTGTGTGTGTACGCGAGTGTACACCCATGTGTGAGTGTAACTATAGGGCAGGAAGGGAACCTGCTGAGATATTTTAGTCACAGATGAAAAGAGGGGGAATACAAATACACTCGACAGGAGGTTGGAAAGAGACGGTACTACACACTGAGAACTGAATGGACGGACATGCCAACAGCCGGATATGGGGAAGGTTAGAGTCCTAACATTCAAGGACCTTTCTAGAAACACCTTCTTTTTTTTCCAAGAGTGCAGGGATTGATATTTAGAAAAGTTGTGAAACACACAGAGAGCTGGAGAGAAAGAGAAAGGGAGTGAAATGGAGGAGAAGTACATAAACGGTCATAGTAAAGACCACAGTCTCCAGGCCCGGTCCGCCTGACCGCCTTACATACACGGCTCAGCGGCTAAACTGCGGCGAAGGATTAGGAAAGAGAGGAGAAAATGATGAGATGAGGAAGGAGGAGAGGATGAGAGGAAAGTGAGTAATCATACCTCCTGATGACCTCCTGTTCTACACCGTCATTGTCTGGGAAGAGAGGGATGATGAGGACTTAAGACAGCGATGAAGAAGGGATTCCTTCCACAGGCTAAACCCACTGGAACATCTAGGCCTGACCATGACCACAGTTTGTAGAGTGACGATGACTTCAGATAGTAGGAGTGTCGTAAAGGTCAGATATTAATCATATTTCTCCATTATTTGAACATGTCTTTTTTGCCTTTCATCTCAAATCCATACATTTCAAGATGGCTGCCTTTGTGTTGGTATGGAAATACATTTGGAATGCGTCAAAGTGTGTCTTACCACAATTGCAACAATGACTGCCTCTTCACCCTCTCTACACAACATGGCCTCATTGAATCTATTTCCTCTACGTTTTCCTATAACACATTAACCATGGTGATCCCTCCATTGTCCTCCCTGCAGAGACACAATAACCATGGTGATCCCTCCACTGTCCTCCCTGCAGAGACACAATAACCATGGTGATCCCTCCACTGTCCTCCCTGCAGAGACACAATAACCATGGTGATCCCTCCACCGTCCTCGCTGCAGAGACACAATAACCATGGTGATCCCTCCACTGTCCTCCCTGCAGAGACACAATAACCATGGTGATCCCTCCACCGTCCTCCCTGCAGAGACACAATAACCATGGTGATCCCTCCACTGTCCTCCCTGCAGAGACACAATAACCATGGTGATCCCTCCACCGTCTTCCCTGCAGAGACACAATAACCATGGTGATCCCTCCACTGTCCTCCCTGCAGAGACACAATAACCATGGTGATCCCTCCACCGTCCTCCCTGCAGAGACACAATAACCATGGTGATCCCTCCACCGTCCTCCCTGCAGGGACACAATAACCATGGTGATCCCTCCACCGTCCTCCCTGCAGAGACACAATAACCATGCTCCACTGTCCTCCCTGCAGAGACACAATAACCATGGTGATCCCTCCACCGTCCTCCCTGCAGAGACACAATAACCATGGTGATCCCTCCACCGTCCTCCCTGCAGAGACACAATAACCATGGTGATCCCTCCACCGTCCTCCCTGCAGAGACACAATAACCATGGTGATCCCTCCACCGTCCTCCCTGCAGAGACACAATAACCATGGTGATCCCTCCACTGTCCTCCCTGCAGAGACACAATAACCATGGTGATCCCTCCACCGTCCTCCCTGCAGAGACACAATAACCATGGTGATCCCTCCACTGTCCTCCGAGCTGGTGTGTGGGGGGTTTGTGTGTCTGTGTTTGGAAGGACATCGCTGTATCATTTATGTGCCTGCTTGTTCCTATGCAGAATGTGAACATCTCACGTTGCGTTTACACAGGTATGTGTACACTCAACCAAACAGTGTACTGCGGCGTCTGTGTACGATACAGTGTGATATTCTTGCACATCAATGTGACGTGGGATACATTAGAAGCAACGCCTTGATCAACTGTAGTTAATTCACGTGTGTTTGTTTCAGGGTCTGCTATTCTATACATATATATATATATATATACTGTTTAATATCTTGACAACTCATTTCTTCTAATATCGAATGTATATTTTCTCTGTGATATTTCACAGACAGACTATACAGTGGGGCAAAAAATAAAATTACAGGCCTCTCTCATCTTTTTAATTGGGAGAACTTGCACAATTGGTGGCTGACTAAATACTTTTTTGCCCCACTGTATATAGTCAGTAGCCTATCTGAGGTCACTATATTGATGCTGTGGTTTTCCCTAGTGGCCAGCTTGGTCTCTGCCACCCGTGTAATAACGTACGCTCCTGTCACCTCCAGCACACTGAAATAAATTGGCTTTTTGGTCTCCATGGAGGAGTTTGTAGTTGCTGTGAACCTGAAGCCTTATTGGTATAGCTGGAGTCTCACTGGGGAGGCTGTGTGTGTGTGTGTGTGTGTGGTGTGTGTGTGTGTGTGTGTGTGTGTGTGTGTGTGTGTGTGTGTGTGTGTGTGTGTGTGACACCCACATGACCTCTGTGGGGGGGGGGGGTGATACAGAGACGACCAGGAAGCAGTACTGTTGTGATGCAGCGGGAACAATCCACCCTGATGTCACCATGGTAGGTGTGGTGCTTTTCATCTCACTCCCTTTTGAAAAACACATGTCTACTTCTCTATTTTTGTATTGTATCTAATATATACACAGACAGACAGACAGACAGACAGACAGACAGACAGACAGACATGCCTCTCTAAGGCATGGTCTATCCACATTCCCTCTACCCTGCACTAGACATGGAGTGATGAAGCCTCTATCCACACTCTATCTACCCTCCACCCTGTGTCTGTCTGTCTGTCTGTCTGTCTGTCTGTCTGTCTGTCTGTCTGTCTGTCTGTCTGTCTGTGTCTGAGTGTGCATGCCTAGGATTATTACCATGGGTTTTACAATAGCACAACGTCAAACGAACGACGGGAGAAATTCATTACTCTTCACACATTGTATGAAAGTCAAAGATTAAGTAAACCATTCTTAAGAGTGTGGTTGTGGTATTCCTCAGGGCGACGGCCCGGGACCATCATTATTAAACCGCATTCTCTTTTCTTGGCTCCCACGTGTGGATATCCATTCATCATCATCCTGTTGCTTTTTTTTCTCCTTCACTAACTTTGGTCCAACGTAGGACTTGCTATTTCAGTACCGCCGGTTGCAATGAATGTGAAGAGGCATAGCATCTAAGGCCAGCTCTAGAACCCAATGTGCACTTGTGCACGCTCACACACCCACACACACACACACACCCACACACACACACACTCACACACACACACGCTCACACACCCACACACACACACACACACACACACACACACACTCACACACACACACACACACACACACACACACACACACACACACACACACACACACACACACACACACACACACACAAACACACACACACACTCACACACACACACACACACACACACACACTCACACACACACACACACACACACACACACACACACACACACACCCACACACACACACACACACACACACACACACACACACACACACACACACACACACGCACACACACACACACACACACACACACACACACACACACACTTGTTTTACTATCCTTGTGAGCACCATGCAATTTATTCCCATTCAACATCGTATTTTGCCTAACCCTAACATTTACCCCTAACCATAACATTTACCCCTAACGCTAATCTTTACCCCCAACCCTAACATTTACCCCTAACCCTAATCTTTACCTCTAACCCTAATCTTTACCCCCAACCCTAACATTTACCCCTAACCCTAATCTTTACCCCTAACCCTAATCTTTACCCCTAACCCTAATCTTTACCCCTAACCCTAATCTTTAACCCTAACCCTAATCTTTACCTCTAACCCTAATCTTTACCCCTAACCCTAATCTTTACCCCTAACCCTAATTGTTACCCCTAACCCTAACATTTACCCCTAACCCTAATCTTTACCCCTAACCCTAATTGTTACCCCTAACCCTAACCTTTACCCCTAACCCTAATCATTACCCCTAACCCTAATCTTTACCCCTAACCCTAATCTTTACCCCTTACCCTAACATTTACCCCTAACCCTAATCTTTACCCCTAACCCTAATTGTTACCCCTAACCCTAACATTTACCCCTAACCCTAATCTTTACCCCTAACCCTAATCTTTACCCCTAACCCTAACATTTACCCCTAACCCTAATCTTTACCCCTAACCCTAATTGTTACCCCTAACCCTAACATTTACCCAAACCCTAATCTTTACCCCTAACCCTAACATTTACCCCTAACCATAACATTTACCCCTAACCCCAATCTTTACCCCTAACCCTAATCTTTATCCTTAACCCTAACATTTACCCCTAACCCTAACATTTACCCCTAACCCTAACATTTACCCCTAACCCTAATTGTTACCCTAACCCTAACCCTAAACCTAACCCCTAAGCCTAAAATAGCCTTTCTCCTTATGCCTGCAAGCATACACGCGGTAAGAGGATGGTGTACGTGTCGCTATAGAAGCAGGAGAATAAACCCCAATACAGTTATATACAGTTGAAGTCGGAAGTTTACATACACTTAGGTTGGAGTCATTAAAACTTGTTTTTCAACCACTCAACAAATTTATTGTTAACAAACTGTAGTTTTGACAAGTTGGTTAGGACATCTACTTTGTGCGTGACACAAGTAATTCTTCCAACAATTGTTTACACACAAGATTATTTCACTTATAATTCACTGTATCACAATTCCAGTGGGTCAGAAGTTTACATACTCGAAATGGACCGTGCCTTTAAACAGATTGGAAAATTCCAGAAAATGATGTCATGGCTTTAGAAGTTTCTGATAGGCTAATTGACATCATTTGAGTCAATTGGAGGTGTACCTGTGGATGTATTTCAAGAACTACCTTCAAACTCTTTGCCTCTTTGCTTGTCACTGCTCCAAAACCATAATAAAAAGCCAGACTACGGTTTGCAACGGCACATGGGGCCAAAGATCGTACTTTTTGGAGAAATGTCCTCTGGTCTGATGAAACAAAAATAGAACTGTTTGGCCATAATGACCATCGTTATGTTTGGAGGAAAAAGGGGGAGGCTTGCAAGCCAAAGAACACCATCCCAACCGTGAAGCACGGGGGTGGCAGCATCATGTTGTGGGGGTGCTTTGCTGCAGGAGGGCATGGTGCACTTCACAAAATAGATGGCATCATGAAGCAAGAAAATTATGTGGATATATTGAAACAACATCTCAAGACATCAGTCTTTAAAGCTTGGTCGCAAATGGGTCAATGACCCCAAGCATACTTCCAAAGTTGTGGCAAAATGGCTTAAGGACAACAAATTAAAGGTATTGGAGTGGCCATCACAAAGCCCTGACCACAATCCTATAGAACATTTGTGGGCAGAACTGAAAAAGTGTGTGCGAGCAAGGAGGCCTACAAGCCTGACTCAGTTACACCAGCTCTGTCAGGAGGAATGGGCCAAAATTCTCCCAAATTATTGTTGGAGCTTGTGGAAGGCTACCCAAAACGTTTGACCAAAGTTAAACAATTTAAAGGCAATGCTACCAAATACTAATTGAGTGTATGTAAACTTCTGACCCACTGGGAATGTGATAAAAGAAATAAAAGCTGAAATAAATAATTCTCTCTACTATTATTCTGACATTTCACATTCTTAAAATAAAGTGGTGATCCTAACTGACCTAAGACAGGGAATTGTTACTATGCAAAAATAAATGTCAGGAATTGTGAAAAACTGAGTTTAAATGTATTTGGTAGTTGTATGTTAACTTCCGAATTCAACTGTAGATAGTCACACCTATTCAGTTATATAGATGGTCACACCCATACAGTTAAATAAATATAGTTATTTTTGCTATCCATCCATGTAGCCTCTTGCTTCTCCTCCATGGAGTTTTACATCAACCAAAAGGCTTGTGCTCTCCATTGAGACCTGTGGTAATATACCTGTCAATCCCAGCACCACTGAGACTTGTGTCTGGCACAGAGCTTTCTGTCTCCCTCTTTTCCTCCCTCCCATACCTCACTACCTGTTATTTGTGGTGGTGTGTGTTCTGAGCTCCAGTACAGCTAACCTCATCACCCCGCATCCCAGCTACCCTTCTGCTCACCTCATCAGAACTGAATCAAGGCTGTGCCTCACCTCTACACCAAAAACAGGAGCACTGAGCTAAACAACCACTCACAGTCATCCTGTTACCCACTACACAGCAAAACAACCCCTCTCAGTCATCCTGTTACCCACTACACAGCAAAACAACCCCTATCAGTCATCCTGTTACCCACTACCCAGCAAAACAACCCCTCTCAGCCATCCTGTTACCCACTACCCAGCAAAACAACCCCTCTCAGCCATCCTGTTACCCACTACACAGCAAAACAACCCCTCTCAGCCATCCTGTTACCCACTAATGTCCACAGCCATTTGAGGGTAATGGCATCAGCTCTGATATTAAGTCATAAGGCCCTGTCATATCCACTTTATCAGAATGCACTGTTTACTCCTTCCCTCTCTCCTCCTTCACTCTTTCCCTCCCTTTCTTCCTCTGTTCATTCTCCTTAATGACTCTGACACACCTCATGAAGAGGCAGTGATTAGGTAGCGAAGTCTTCCAGAAAACATATTTTGTCTATGATTTTACAGGTATTGACTACCTGCTACTAACATCGAGACAGTCTGACATTGTGGGACATGGACAGAGAGAATTGATTGCTGGAGTTGCTTGGCCGTCTGTTGATCGATCGTCGTGATCCAACCGTGGACATGATTTCCTGGGGTCAAGGCAAAATCTAGTGGGAAGTGTGGAAGGTGGCTTTAGTTCTATCTCAAAATGTCGGTCAGTATTGGCAACAACTCCACAGGTAAACTCCAGGGCTGGAATCCTCACTGAATACTCCAAGAGAAGGCAGGTATTCATTCACACAAATCCAGTAGGAGAGAGTGGGGTAAGTTGAACCAACGCAATAAGTAGATCCACCCTTGTTTCTAGGAAACAATACACAAAATGTATCATTCAACCAAATATTTAGGAAGAGATCATCATCTCATGGAGTCTGTGAAAGAAGAAACCATGTGGAAAAAGTGATAAGCAAGTTAGGTATATATATACATACATATACATATATATATATATATATATACCTAATTTTTTTTTCTTCACCAAGTCAAATTAATTTATCGTGTTAACCCTTTACACTCATGGAAATTGGCTGGTTGGATAGGTGCAACAAGACAAAACAATGACACAGTTTTGAGTGAGAGGACTAACTGGTGTCTCCAAAGTGACCACACACCTCTCTAATGTGTCCACAGTTCCTAAGTCATTTCCATGCACTTTTATGACTCAAAAGAATAGTCTTCAACCACAAGGTGTGTTTTTTTTTTTACTCTCCTAGCTGTGCCGTTGTTTAACTAGAGAAAGGACACGTGTTGTTTTGTTCAGAACACAACCCTGCACCTCGGCATCACACAATTACTGTTGTTGTTTACCTAATGCATAAACAGTTCATTATAAATCACAATCTGGGTCAGTTGGGCATCATTTGAAAAGCTTGTTTTATTGCCAACATGACTAGCTAAGTTATAAAATATGATCTTATAGGGTTAGGCTTTCACAATGCAAACATAGGACAATCCTAGGCTCATTCTGTTCAGAACAACCCAGGGTATGACACCGTGTCATCTTGTAAATGGTACATCAAACACAGTGATCATATATGTTGACAGTGTTTATTAAATTAGTTTTATGATATGTAAATGTGAAGTACATTTTCGGACTCACGGGTGTTTGGCTTGCTTGTATGACATCAAAGCGATATTTATATTTATTACTATCCTCATAGTCTCAGCTTTTAAAATACAATCGAGTACTCTCCATTTAAAGCATTTCCCTCACTCAGAGAACAAAATGTTTAGCAAAAGTTGCCCAATTAACCGAAGGAATGGGAGCAACTTAGTGTTGCGAAGTGTAGAGCCTGAGCTCTGACATCACGTTTATCATGTTACTGTACTGCCATTGCATCCCAATTTATGTGCTTGTCAGTGCCCAAATCTGCCATTTTAAACCTGTATACGGGTACGAGTTTAAATGGCTACGCATTAAACACACAGAGAATCTGAGAATCTGACTGCCGATAGATTGACAACAGGTACTTATCAAAGTAGGAGGTCGTTCCTTCTCTAGCTGGAACAAAAGACAAACAACGCCACTGCCACCTTCTGGATTGGAGTATGTTAACAAGGCTGAGTGGCTGACGACTTCAAGGTCTTTGCTGTGTGAACACGAAAGAGATTGACTTGCCACGCTCTGTTCAGAAGTACTAAGTACTGTTGACAGGGGAATTTTGGACAATCCTACCGGTGTGTCTGATGCTTCAGAGGTTTCATGATGGTTGTATCTAAACCAAAGTAGATCATGTTAAGATTGTTCTATAGATCAGTTGGTGTCTCTATAAGCTTCAATATGAGGTCCTGGACCTAGCTTGAAGGTGAATCCTTGTAGCTGTGGGGGTTAATATAGTCAAAATGTTTGCCTTGGTGTATGTTGAGCCGATGGCCATGGGGTAAGTTGAGCCAATGGCCATGGGGTAAGTTGAGGTTATGGTTGAGCCAATGGCCATGGGATAAAGTGAGGTCATGGTTGAGCCAATGGCCATGGGATAAAGTGAGGTTATGGTTGAGCCAATGGCCATGGGATAAAGTGAGGTTATGGTTGAGCCAATGGCCATGGGATAAAGTGAGGTTATGGTTGAGCCAATGGAAAGTTGAGTAAATGGAAGTGTTTTCTTCCTGTGTGGCATTATGGTTGGGATATGAGGTAACAACAGAGACTGGCCCATGTTAAAAGTGTAAATGTTTTTTTTTGTTATTTTTACAAAGTGTTTGTTAGGTGTTATTAAGCATGTGTTAAAAGATGATTGCATTGATTGAAATACAAAAAAAAAAAACTATTTTGATTGTGTTGGGAAAAATATATACATAAATAATATAAATAAAAATATATACATATTTTCAAAAAGGTATTTGTATTATTTGATTAGGTACAGAAATGTGTAGGCAGCTTAATTTACCCCCTCCCGTGGCTTACCCCGTAGCCGGAGTAAGTTGTGCCAAGACACCACATTTTTTTGGTGGACAAGCTATGTTTTCAGAACTGTTATGTTTACCTGAATCCTGATTATGTCCAGGGATACACAACATCCTGAAATATACAGTTTCTTTGTTAGAAGGAAAACTATTATTCCCTTGATGGAGTGATGCTGAATGTACAAAACAATTCTCAGCTTAACCCCACTATATAGGCATACATGCACAGACACACATTATGTATACACAAACACACAAACACACATCCTGAGCGAAACGTTAACCTGCGTGACCAAACCTAACCCAATTCAAACAAGTCCTCGGGCAAAACATTGTCCAATAAATATGGCAATAACTCTCGAACAGTACGTATCTCAGAGCGTCGTAGCACCATTAGGTGTAAAAACTTTACTTACCCAGTTGCGGCCCACTTCTTGGAGGCAGGCCACTCAATTTCATCTCCGCGTTATATTGGCATCGAACATGTCACCCTCCCTAGGAGAGGGGGTGACCTTGATAATGTATTGTTAAAACGAGAGGCTGCCTGGATCTTTAATTTAAAGACCCTTGCTCCCTCCGGTCTCAACGTAGACTTTGATCTGAAGCCATTCTTGTGATTATTGTGACTTTGCCATTGTAATTGTTTGTAAGCTTGTGTAGTCGAAAATGAATTTATGATCGTATGCTATTCATTTGTTGTTTGTATGCTGTTCTTTGTATGCCATTTTAATATTTGATAATTAACCTATGATATTAGGCCACTATTGGCCATGATTACAGACACCTGTGTCTTTTGACACTATATAAACGAGTCATCCCGCAGTGTTTGTGATTATACCCTGATGAAAACAGCTTGGCTGTCGAAACGTTGGTAATTAAATTTTAGCATCTGAGCTCCTAGAGTGTGCGGCTCTCTTTTATCTTCAAGTTTTCTACTTCGCTAGCCAGCACCTCGCCTAAATAGGTGTGTGTTTCTTTTACTTCTAAATAATTCTCGAACAAACATCAAACCATTACAGCATTATGCATACTGATGGGTATTGATGCATGCAGTATTGATGCTGAGGTTTTTTTTCCTGAGGACGTACTCAGGACCGGGAGTTCAATGAGGGCGACTCAGGCGGCTGAGTTAGTGTCATCAGAGTGGTGTCTGTCTTTAATTATCTCCTGTACAGAAGGATTTAATGAGGGGAAGGACTCCTAATGAAGAGAGGGAGGAGGTTGATGAACCTCAGAGACTCTTGGATGTGGCATGCCCCAGCTTGCCAAGGCCACCTTGCCAAGGCCAAGCTCATCACCGCACCGCGCATGCAGTCACTCAGTGGAGGAAACCAGTCATACCTGCTGCACATCCTGCATATATAGGAATATTGCATCTTTAAAAAGAAAAATGAAGGCAAGCATCCCGGAGTCTCCTCTTCACTGTTGGCGTTGAGACTGGTGTTTTACGGGCACTATTTAATGAAGCTGCCAGTTGAGAGCTTGTGAGGCATCTGTTTCTCAAACTAGACAGTCTAATGTACTTGACTTCTTGCTCAATTGTGCTCCTACTCCTCTTTCTATTCTGGTTAGAGCTAGTTTGCGCCGTTCTGTGAAGGGAGTAGTAAACAGTGTTGTCTTCAAATTCTTGGCAAATTTCTCGCATGGAAAAGCCATTTTTTTCTAGCCATTTGGAGCCTGTAATCGAACCCACACATGCTGATGCTCCAGACACTCAACTAGTCTAAACTAGTCTAAAGAAGGCCAGTTTTATTGCTTCTTTAATCAGAACAGCTTTCAGCTGTGCTAACATAATTGCAAAAGGTCTTTCTAATCAACAGTTAGCCTTTTAAAATGAATAAGTTCTATTAGCTAACATAATGTAACATTGGAACACAGGAGTGGTGGTTGCTGATAATGGGCCCCTGGACGCCGTTTCCAGCTACAATAGTCATTTACAACATTAACAATGTTAATGCACTGTGTTTCTGATCAATTTGATGTTATTGTGTCACGAACGTCGTCAGGGAAATGACTGGACCAAGGTGCAGCGTGGGTAATTATTATTATTTTTCTTTGAATGTCGCCAACAAAAACAAGAAACAACAAAACGACCGGCCACTAACACAGACAACTACCCACAACTACCCACAACTACCCACAACTACCCACAGCTACCCACAACTACCCACAACTACCCACAACTACCCACAACTACCCACAGCTACCCACAACTACCCACAACTACCCACAGCTACCCACAACTACCCACAACTACCCACAACTACCCACAACTACCCACAGCTACCCACAACTACCCACAACTACCCACAACTACCCACAGCTACCCACAGCTACCCACAGCTACCCACAGCTACCCACAACTAAGGTGGCAAAACAGGCTGCCTAAGTATGCTTCCCAATCAGAGACAATGATGGACAGCTGGTCCCTGGTTTGAGAATCATAACCGGCCAAAACATAGAAACAGAAAACATTAGAATGCCCACCACACATCACACCCTGACCTAACCAAATAGAGAAATAAAATGGCTCTCTAAGGTGACATATTTTAATGGACAAACAAAATTCTTTCAAAAACAAGGAAAGTAAGTGACTCCAAACGTTTGAACGGTACATTTTCTATCAGATGGGCTGCAAGCCTAAGAACAGCAACCACTATCCATCTTTTAAAAAAAAATGTATTTCACCCTTATTTAACCAGGTAGGCTAGTTGAGAACAAGTTCTCATTTACAACTGCGACCTGGCCAAGATAAAGCAAAGCAGTGCGACACAAACAACAACAACAGAGTTACACATGGAATAAACAAGCGTACAGTCAATAACACAATAGAAAAAAATAAAGTCTATATACAGTGTGTGAAAATGGCGTGAGGAGGTAAGGCAATAAATAGGCCATAGTAGCGAAGTAATTACAATTTAGCAGATTAACACTGGAGTGATAGATGAGCAGATGATGACGTGCAAGTAGTGATACTGGTGTGCAAAAGAGCAGAAAAGTAAATAAAAACAATATGGGGATGAAGTAGGTGGACTGTGTGGGCTAGTTACAGATGGACTATATGGACAGCTGTTCTCTGATGCTCTAGTCAATGAAGTGTATAAGATGAAAGAAACTAAGCTTGAAACAGAACATTCAACTGGTTGCTGTGTAGCCATTCTTCTATAAATAACAAATGTCCTTATATGGTCGCAAGAAAATAACTGTCAAAGGCAATGGTGGTGTTTTATATAAAAAAAAAAGGATGTAGTCCATATGCTCTGAGCAGATGTTTAGCGCATGATTATCCTGAATGAGATGAGGCCCCTTTAGGTCCCTCTTGTATGTAAGACTGATTGCCATCTTGTAGTATCGTTCATCAAAACAAAGTACACAAATATTGACAAAAATACAAATTAATTGTTTTCAGCATATCAAATGACGTACTTCCAGTGTGTGTACAGCAGCTCAAAGAACAAAGAAAACTGTCTGGAAGCCTGACAGAAGAC
Source organism: Oncorhynchus mykiss (assembly GCF_057628025.1). NCBI lineage: Eukaryota > Metazoa > Chordata > Actinopteri > Salmoniformes > Salmonidae > Oncorhynchus > Oncorhynchus mykiss. The sequence goes on along the minus strand of NC_143024.1, from coordinate 90,655,924 downwards.
TGAAAGAAAGCCTGTGGCATATTAAGCCGAATACATCATGCAGGTTGTACAACGTGGACAAACAATCTATTATTCAATAGAGTGACATCATAGAAATTCCTCTAGGCATTACTATACACTTCTATTGGTAACATTCTGAAAGATTCTCTCAGAAGAGCATACCCCCCCCCCCCCCCCCCGTAGAGAAGACATTGTGCGTGCTTGTTTTAGAAGGCTGACTTCTCACAAATGATTGTATCTACAAAACACCTCAACACCTCAAACAATTGGGCATGAACTGATCCATAACAGACAGAGGTTAAGACAGCAGTTAAGACAGCGGTTAAGACAGAGGTTAAGACAGAGGTTAAGACAGCGGTGCCCAGCTCAGAAGGACCTTTGAGAGGTTAAGACAGCAGTGCCCAGCTCAGAGGGACCTTTGAGAGGTTAAGACAGCGGTGCCCAGCTCAGAAGGACCATTGAGAGGTTAAGACAGAGGTTAAGGCAGCGGTGACCAGCTCTGTCAACAAGCAGAGTGACATGTTATAAACCTTGAAATATATATTTTTTTAAAAGAGGTTCCTTGTGATAAAAGGAATTCCAAACTAACCGAACATGGTTTACATGTTAAACATATCTGATACCTTGTTCTTCCCATTCACAATTAGAGACATCAGATTTCCTCATCAACATCATCCCTCAATCAACATTTGACATGGACTGGTTCAAGTAAAATAAACCCAGTCCCTCTTTTGAGAAATGAAGAGGAGCTCTAGCTTTGGGTATGGCGTGACTGAAGGGACAAAATGCACACAGTTACCTCAAGGCAGAGATAAATAGGACATGCAGATCATACACAGCAACATTGTAATAAAATAATTTGGTCTTTCTTTCACTAAAGACCCTATACAGGGATTAAGATGAACACAAGATGCAAGAGTTTACTGTACATGAAGTCTGTCCATTCTAGACTTAAGAAAGGACCTGAGGGAAACTAAGAGAAGAGGTTGACTAAAGACAAAATCCCATACACAACCGCAACAGCATAGAACAGAGCAGTGAGACATACAATGAAAGGGAAGAGAGAAAGAAAAAATATACTATAGTCTAGTAAATCACATTGCTTGTAAAGAACATTGTTTTCTGTGCTCTGGAACAATGCGTCTGTTTGGAGGGACATTTTTTTTTTAAATAGAAAAAGGGGGTAGTAAGGAAAGGGTCCCCTTTGTAGAACAATGATTTATGGCAGCAGAATGAATGGCAGCAGAATCAAAAACCAGCCAATAACAGGTTGCCTGTGTCTGAAAGCAATGAGACAGAGAAGCAATAAGGTCGAGAGAAGCTACAGGTAGTCATAGTCCTGCGTCATCATCTGCAATAGAATATGGAAGGAGCCAGAGAGAGTGTAAAGAGCTGGAGAGTGTTGAAGTGGTTGAGCCTAAATGTCGAAGGGAGCTTAAATGTTGAATGGAGCTTGAATGTTGAAGGGAGCTTGAATGCTGAAGGGAGCTTGAATGTTGAAGGGAGCTTGAATGTTGAAGGGAGCTTAAATGTTGAAGGGAGCTTGAATGTTGAAGGGAGCTTGAATGTTGAAGGGAGCTTAAATGTTGAAGGGAGCTTGAATGTTGAAGGGAGCTTGAGTGTTGAAGGGAGCCTAAATGTTGAAGGGAGCTTGAATGTTGAAGGGAGCTTGAGTTTTGGAGGGAGCTTTAGTGTTTAAGGGAGCTTGAATGTTGAAGTGAGATTGAGTGTTGAAAGGAGCTTGATGTTGAAGGGCCCCTGAGTGTTTAAGTGAACCTGAGTGTTGATTGGAGCTTGAGTGTTGATTGGAGCTTGAGTGTTGAAGTGGGCTTGAGTGTTGAAGGGGGATTGAGTGTTGAAGGGAGCTTGAGTTTTGGAGGGAGCTTGAGTGTTTAAGGGAGCTTGAATGTTGAAGTGAGATTGAGTGTTGAAAGGAGCTTGATGTTGAAGGGCCCCTGAGTGTTTAAGTGAGCCTGAGTGTTGATTGGAGCTTGAGTGTTGAAGTGGGCTTGAGTGTTGAAGGGCGCCTGAGAGTTGAAGGGCGCCTGAGTGTTGAAGGGCGCCTGAGTGTTGAAGGGCGCCTGAGTGTTGAAGGGCGCCTGAGTGTTGAAGGGCGCCTGAGTGTTGAAGGGCGCCTGAGTGTTGAAGGGAGCCTGAGTGTTGATTGGATCCTGAATGTTGATTGGAGCTTGAGGGTTGATGGGAGCCTGAGTGTTGATGGGATATTGAATGTTGAAGTGAGATTGAGTGTTGATTGGAGCTTGAGGGTTGTAGCCTAGCAGCATACACAGATATAGAAGGAGTTTTGTTGTGATTGTAGGCAGACCCCTTGGTGTGTGGAGGAACAACAGAGTAGGCGAGAGCCCAGAGAATGGGTTGAGGTGGGGCTAGGTGGGCTTGCCTTCTAAATGGGCCTGCAGCATGTTTAGGTTGGGCAGGTTGCCTGTGCTGACTGGGCTGCCTGCATTGACTGTGTCGTTGGCTGTGTCTCTATGGCAGCCACTGGGCTCACATCACACTGGCTCTCTGTCTCTGGCCACTACCTACATGCTGCCTAGAGACCTGGCTAGTTTGGAGTGGCTCAGGGAGCTGGCAGAGAGGAGAGAATGGTTTAATTTAGTCGATATGGAACCATGCATAGCAGCGTCCTGACTTGTGAGTCTCTGAGGCTGCTATTGAATCAGATCAGCCTGACAGGAATAGAGCTCACCCACTGGATCATTACGCATCAGACTTTGACTGTTAATATACCTGCAAGACAATTTGCTCATGAAACAGCCTACAAGGCAGCATTCCTGATTTACGAACCGCTGAGGCTGCTAAGGTATATGATCAAGCTATGAGGGTGAAAGCTAATCGGATAGCTAGCCTGTCAGGAATGGAGCTTTGTAAATGTAAATATTGTCCGTAAAACACGAAGGGTTTATCAGTTACGCGAACAACCAGCATAGATAACAAGACTAACTAGCTAACTAGCTAGCTAGCTCACTAGACTAGCTAGCTCACTAGACTAACTAGCTCACTAGCTAGCTAGCTCACTAGACTAACTAGCTCACTAGCTAGCTAGCTCATTAGACTAGCTAGCTCACTAGACTAGCTAGCCAACTGAGCTTGCTAAGCAGCCTTGATAGGAAACTAGCTATACAAAAACAAATAATAATAATTTTTAAAAATGTACTCTAGGCTTCAGATTGCTATCTCTGTTTGAATGTGGCTCGATGGCTTGTTGTTCCTTGCATGTGATTGGCTCTGGTCTTGGAAGTGGCACACAGCCTGGGAGCCAGAGACGTTGTACAGGGCTTAAATGCCCCACTAGCGATGGTTTCATTATGCTAATTAGATACCCACTGTAGTTCAGACATTGACTCCTGTAAGCATAGGCTACACTTATGTATACTGCATTTGTCTCAAAAACATAACTCTTGAGCCCAGTAATCACCAAGTATGGGCATGAAAAGTGCTAAGTGCTAAGCGATAACACATTAGCTTAGGGCTAACAAATAAAAAGTTTATGAAAACAAATACAAGTTGGCCTAATTACAATGTAATGACTTCCCTAACCATGAAGCAAGTTTGGAAAGTAATACTATTTGTTTTATCAAGCTATATAGCTTGCAAAAAAGTTCACTAGGAGCTATAGTTTTGGTGCAAACTTTCATGACCACTAGTTAGGTCGGAGAGCTAGCTTGGCGCTAGTTTGGAGCTAACATGAAGGCTTCGTCAGGATTTTTTTTTTTAAAACAAATCCGCACTGGTTTCTGTCATTCAATGTTCAATAGTAGTGCCTGGTGAATGAAGCAGATGGTAAAATTGTGAAAATATTATAACTTTTTAAACTGTATTATTATCACATTATTATTGTTATTTGTATTATTATTTGTATTATAATGATTGGTGTTAATAATATTTTTTTAATTTAGTATTATTATTATTATCATTATTATTATAATTTATATTATCATCATAATAAAATAAAAAAATGATGATTATTATTATTATTATTTGTAATATAATGACTGGTGTTATTATTCTATTTATTTATTTAGTATTATTATTATCGTTATTATTATCATAATGTATGTTCTGATTATATATATATATATATATATTTTTTTTATATTTTTTTTTATTTTTATCATTATTATAATAATTTAGATTATTAATTAACAGTCATTTTTTTAAATTCAATTTTTGTTCTTGTTCTCTCCGTTGTTTCTCTCCGCAGTATTCACGCTAACATGTTTGGACTGGCCTTGGGGTCTCGACCAAGTCCAAATGTAAGGGCTGGCTTCCAAATGGGTAGTTGTAATCTCATTGTATTTACAGGTAAATTACTATTAGTCCATTACTTGACCTCCGTAAGCCGACATTAAAATCAAATCTACACACGAACAAAGATACTGCATGTGTCAATGTTTACAGCTGCATCTGATGGACCTTTTATATGTATTATCTAATGTGTGGTCAGAAATGAGCATTGCCAACAGAAACTATTTATCTGGCAAGGGTGGGATAGGCTATGGTACGAGATTATAATAATGTGTTTTATCGGCAGCCTGAGGTCAGATGCAGTAGCAAGGGTGGGAGATCAAAACGATGGTTTATTGAACCAAAAGGCCAAAACATTACTTTACATCAAAAATAACTTTTCAACTGTCTTGAACTTGGGAAGTCCTCCATTAGTTGGGTTGTTGTTTGCTGCTTAATGAATTACTGGAGGAATAGACAATGCTGTGACAGCCAACAATAGGCCTTCAACAGTAATAGCTAACCAGTATACTATACAATGCCTATATCTACTGAATCCTGCCTATAGTTTAAAAAAAAAAGAAAAACTGAAAAATATCTCAACTCCTATACTGAGCAGCATTTTCACTAAAACAACCACAATGCAAAGTGGTGATGGCCACCAGTGCTTATTAACACCTATTTACTGTTCAAAGCAGCCATCCTCACAGCTCCCAGCAACCATCTCACCATCTCACTCACGCTGGGCCAAGTTAACTCCATCTGTTTGACACAAAAGGAATCTAAACCCAGGGGCTCGCTAATCCAATGGCTGTTCCATTGTTCACTAATACAGAGGTGCGTTCTACAGATGACATGTAATGTGGTGGTGTTAAGGTAAAGGGTGTTTGAAATGAAACACTTTAGGACTTGGTTTTATGTTTACATATGCATAGAGAGTTGATTGGATTATTGTACCTATTGAAACAATCTTGGTTTGCCACAATGCTACATTTAGTTATAATATATTATGTATATATTAATATATTATGACTAAATGTAGCATTTTTGGCAAACTGAACAACCTCCGCTCATCAGGTCACGGACTCTACAAGGTGTAGAAAGCATTCCACAGGGACTCCGGCCCATGTTAACTCCCGGCCAGGTTAACGTGATACGGTATTCATCATCCACCCATGTGTGATGATGTCGGGAGATGACGTCAAAACGGGCCACTAGGGGCAACAGTGATAGCTGTTATCTTAGAATAGGTGTGGTTTTGCTCGGGCTCTGTGGATTGGGTTGGATCATTTGCATAGCTCTGATTCCAACATTTCAATCCAATCCCTTCTGTTTTAAGCCCCAAACCTTTAAACATGTTTTTACATTGAACCTTTATTTAACCAAGCAAGTCAGTTAAGAACAAATTCTTATTTACAATGACGGCCTACACCAGCCAAACCCGGATGACGCTGGGCCAATTGCGCGCCGCCCTATGGGACTTCCAATCACGACCGGTTGTGATACAGCCTGGAATCAAACCAGGGTGTCTGTTGTGACGCCTCAAGCACTGAGATGCAGTTCCCGGGACCGCTGAGCCGCGCCTTAACCCTAAACCATTCTGAGGTAATGACTATCCTTAAGATTTCGCAGTTAATGCCTAAACTTAACCGCAACCTTAAACATTTGGAATTAATTCCTAAACGTAACTCTAAACACTTTAAAATTTGACGTTTTCAACTCATTTAAATTTGGCGTTTGTGAAATATGGATGAACGTCTAATTCTGAAATAAGACTGTGAGAGCTAGTTGTCACTCCAGTGTTTCCCACTATTGTGTCTAGTTGGCTAGTTGTCACTCCAGTGTTTCTCACCGATGTGTCTAGTTGGCTAGTTGTCACTCCAGTGTTTCTCACCGATGTGTCTAGTTGGCTAGTTGTCACTCCAGTGTTTCTCACCGATGTGTCTAGTTGGCTAGTTGTCACTCCAGTGTTTCTCACCGATGTGTCGAGTTGGCTGGATGTCCTTTATATGGTGGACCATTCTTGATGAAGATGGGAATCTGTGGAGTTTGATAAACCCAGCGGCGTTGCAGTTCTTGACACAAACCAGTGTGCCTGGCACCTACTACCATACCTCATTCACAGACACTTAAATACTTTGTCTTGCACATTCAACCTCTGAATGGCACACAAACACAATCCACAATCCATCTCAATTTTCTCAAGGCTTAAAAATCCTTCTTTAACCTGTCTCCTCCCCTTCATTTACACTGGTGACATCAATAAGGGATCATCACTTGGTTCAACTGGTCAGGTGTTCTTAATGGCAGCAGGTAGCCTAGTGGTAAAGAGCATTTTATGGAATAGTCTGCCTACCCATGTGAGAGACGCAGACTCGGTCTCAACCTTTAAAGTATTTACTGAAGACTCATCTCTTCAGTGGGTCATATGATTGAGTGTAGTCTGGCACAGGAGTCGTGAAGGTGAACGGAAAGGCTCTGGAGCAACGAACCGCCCTTGCTGTCTCTGCCTGGCCGGTTCCCCTCTCTCCACTGGGATTCTCTGCCTCTAACCCTATTACAGGGGCTGAGTCACTGGCTTACGGGTGCTCTTCCATGCCGTCCCTAGGAGGGGTGTGTCACTTGAGTGTGTTTAGTCACTGACGTGATCTTCCTGTCTGGGTTGGTGCTCCCCATTGGGTTGTGCCGTGGCGGAGATCGTGGTGGGCTATACTCGGCCTTGTCTCAGGATGGTAAATTGGTGGTTGAAGATATCCCTCTAGTGGTGTGGGGGCTGTGCTTTGGAAAAGTGGGTGGGGTTATATCCTTTCTGTTTGGCCCTGTCCGTGGGTATCATCGGATGGGGCCACAGTGTCTCCTGACCCCTCCTGTCTCAGCCTCCAGTATTTATGCTGCAGTAGTTTATGTGTCGGGGGCTAGGGTCAGTTTTTTATATCTGGAGTACTTCTCCTGTCTTATCCGGTGTCCTGTGTGAATTTAAGTATGCTCTCTCTAATTCTCTCTCTTTCTCTCTTTCTTTCTCTCTCTCGGAGGACCTGAGCCCTAGGACCATGCCTCAGGACTACCTGGCATGATGACTCCTTGCTGTCCCCAGTCCACCTGGCCGTGCTGCTGCTCCAATTTCAACTGTTCTGCCTGCGGCTATGGAACCCTGACTTGTTCATCGGACATGCTACCTGTCGCAGACCTGCTGTTTTCGACTCTCTAGAGACAGCAGGAGCAGTAGAGATGCTCTGAATGATCGGCTATGAAAAGTCAACTGACATTTACTCCTGAGATTTGAACATCTTGGCCATGTTCTGTTATAATCTCCACCTGGCACAGCCAGAAGAGGACTGGCCACCCCACATAGCCTGGTACCTCTCTAGGTTTCTTCCTAGGTTCCCTGCCTTTCTTGGGAGTTTTTCCTAGCCAGCGTGCTTCTACACCTGCATTGCTTGCTGTTTGGGGTTTTAGGCTGGGTTTCTGTACAGCACTTTGAGATATCAGCTGATGTAAGAATGGCTATGTGAATACATTTGATTTGATACGGCACATAACCCTATTTGCTCCTCTAAGTCGTATACTCATATACCATTTACTATTTGCTCCTCTAAGTCGTATACTCATATACCATTTAGCAGACGCTTTTATCAAAAAGAGACGTACAGTCATGTATACATTTTATGCATAGGTGGTCCCGGGAATTGAACCCACTACCCTGGCGTTTCAAGCACCACTCTCAAACAAATGAGATACAAATGACCTCCAGTTGGTAAGGACTCACTCGTAAGACAACATATTTTCTCACTATAATATGGTGACGTTATGACCACTGAGCTACAGACGCTGCAGTGACTAATCAGTTTGCAAGTATCTCTCTCTCTCCCCCTCTCTCTCCCCCCCCCCCCCCCTCTCTCTCTCCCTCTCTTTCTCTCTCTCTCTCTCTCTCTCTCTCTCTCTCTCTCTCTCTCTCTCCCCCTCTCTCTCCCCCCCCCTCTCTCTCTCCCCCTCTCTCTCCCCCCCCCTCTCTCTCTCTCTCTCTCTCTCTCTCCCCCTCTCTCCCCCCCCTCTCTCTCTCTCCCCCTCTCTCTCCCCCCCCCTCTCTCTCTCCCCCTCTCTCTCCCCCCCCCTCTCTCTCTCTCTCTCTCTCTCTCTCTCTCTCTCTCTCTCTCTCTCTCTCCCCCCCTCCTCTCTCTCTCCCCCTCTCTCTCCCCCCCCTCTCTCTCTCCCCCTCTCTCTCCCCCCCTCTCTCTCTCTCTCTCTCTCTCTCTCTCTCTCCCCCCCTCCTCTCTCTCTCCCCCTCTCTCTCCCCCCCCCTCTCTCTCTCTCTCTCTCTCTCTCCCCCTCTCTCTCTCCCCCCCTCCTCTCTCTCTCCCCCCTCTCCCCCCCCTCTCTCTCTCCCTCTCTCTCTCTCTCTCTCTCTCTCTCCCCCTCTCTCTCTCCCCCCCTCTCTCTCCCCCCCCCCCTCTCTCTCTCTCCCCCCCCCCCTCTCTCTCTCTCTCCCCCTCTCCCCCCCCCCCCCCTCTCTCTCTCTCTAGGTCCTGAGCCCAGTCTGACTCCACCATTACTCACAGACATTGGAAGCCGACCAAAACCGCAGCACTTATTTATGCTACTATTCATTTCATCTCATTTTGATTCATTCATATGTATTATCACCCCGTAACTTTACGGTGTGTTTTTGCAGTCCCATTGCACAACGGTGACCTTCTAAGGAAGTTGAGCCAAGCAATGTTCCCCCAGCGGCATCACTGTAAAAGCACAGTAATATTTAACGCCATGTATTAATATGGGTTATGTAGCTCGTAGCTTCACTTTATGGAAACACAACAAATAGATAGGCTCATTCTAAAGTGTGACAGGTTTCACGATTCAAACAAAAGATTGAGGTGGTGACATTAGCGCATTAGCATCAGCAGCCAAGGAGCGTAAATTCTATCCTCGTCCTCTCTAGAGCCTGAGACTGTGTATTATTTTTGCTTAATTTTTTTATTTAACCTTTATTTATCTAGGCAAGTCAGTTAAAGAACAAATTCTTATTTACAATGAGGGCCTACCAAAAGACAAAAGGCCTCCTGCGGGGACGGGGGTCTGGGATAAATAATTAAAATAAATACAATATGGGGGCCTCCCGAGTGACGCAGTGGTCTAAGGCACTGCATCGCAGCGTTATCTGTGCCACTAGAGATTCTTGGTTCGAGTCCAGGCTCTGTCTCAGCCGGACGCGCCCATGGGGCGGCGCACAATTGGTACAGCGTCGTCCGGGATTGTGAGGGTTTGGCTGGCAGGGATATCCTTGTCTCATTCCGCACTAGCGACTCCTGTGGCGGGCCATGCGCAGTCCTCATTGTGTCAAGAAGCGGCTTGGTTGGGTTGGGTTGTGTTTCGGAGGAGGCATGGCTCTCGACCTTCCCCTCTCCCGAGTCTGTATGGGAGTTGCAGCGATGAGACAAGACTGTAACTACTACCAATTGGACACCAGGGAAATAGGGGAGACAATACAATATAAAAATAGGACAAAACACACATCACAACAAGAGAGACAACACAACAGTAGATAAAGAGACACCTAAGACACCTAAGACAACAACACAGCAAATGCAGCAACACATGACAACACAGCATGGTTGCAACACAACACAACAACATGGTACAAAGGCAAAAGCACAAAGGGCAAGAAGGTATCTCCCGTGACATCACCACTAAGCAGGGCTTTACAGTCCACATCTCTCAGTAGTATCTCGTCTATCTTCTAATCCCACTATCTCTTAGATTGTATTTACCTCTGTGACCGGTGCGGTAAGAGTAATCTACAGCACTAAATAACATCTGCGGTGTCTGTTTTGCAAAACAAATATTAGCATGAACAAAGTTTCCTCTGCGTGAGTTAAAGTCTCATTTTACCCCGTATCAATAGGCTGATCCTGTCAATATAATGTTACATCCCTCCAGCAGCACAAAGAGGTTTTTGTTTTACTATCCTTGTGGGGGCCAAACAATCGATTCCCATTTAAAATCCTGTTTTTCCTAGCCCCTAAACCTAACACTTAACATATTTTACTTGTAATTTTTTTTTTTATTAACCTTTATTTAACTAGGCATAACCCAAATCTTAACCCTTTATCCCTAAACCTAACACTAACTCTGGAACCTAAACTGAACCCCTAAACCCCTAACCCCTAACCCCCAACCCCCTAACTCCTAACCCCTAACCCCTAAACCCCTAACCCCCTAACTCCTAACCCCTAAACCCCTAACCCCTAAACCCTAAACCCCTAACCCCTAAACCCCTAACCCCTAAACCCCTAACCCCTAACCGCTAACCCCTAACCCCCTAACCCCTAACCCCCTAACCCCTAACCCTGATTGTAATGCTAACCCCCTAACCCCTAACCCCCTAACCCCTAACAACTAACCCCTAACCCCTAAACCCCTAAACCCCTAACCCCTAAACCCCTAACCCCCAAACCCCTAACCCCCTAACCCCCTAACCCCTAACCCTGATTGTAACGCTAAACCCCTAACCCCTAACCCCTAACCCCTAACCCCTAACCCCTAACCCTGATTGTAACGCTAAACCTAAGCTCTATGACTAAAATAACCTTTATCCTTGAGGGGACAAGTGAAATGTCCCCAACTGTCCCTGTGAGGACTTCTGGTCCCCACAATATTATTGAAACCAAACCCACACACTCATACTGTATGCATGCACACAAACGGTTATTGGTTGTGCAGTGGGCCTGTATTAAGCCCAGGTATTGTGGTGGGTATTGTATGGTATATATAAAAGTGGGAGGGATTAATATTGGAGTCTGAATGAGACAATTTGTGCCTTTTATGTACCGCTGATGAAAGGGAGAGAGACTTGGCACCATTTCAAGGGTCACTACAGCTGACGATATTAGACTGGAAGACAGTATTATGAGGTTTATCGAGGTGTGTGTGTGTGTGTGGGGGGGTGTGGGTGTGGGTGTGGGTGTGTGTGGGTGTGTGTGTGTGTGTGCGTGTGTGTGTGTGTACCTGTGTGTGTGTGTGTGTGTGTGTGTGTGTGTGTGTGTGTGTGTGTGTGTGTGTGTGTGTGTGTGCGTGTGTGTGTGTGTGTCTGTTCAATTGTTCAACTGTTCAATTTACAGTGAAAGAATCTGACGTTCTGCCCCTGAACAGGCAGTTAACCCACTGTTCCTAGGCCGTCATTGAAAATAAGAATTTGTTCTTAACTGACTTGCCTAGTTAAATAAAAAAAATACAAAATAAGAGTGCATAGTTATGTACTTGAAAATGTATATATTAACCAATTAGGCACATTTGGGTAGTCTTGATACAACATTTTGAACAGAAATGCAATGGTTCATTGGATCAGCGTAAAAATTGCACATACACTGTTGCCATCTAGTGGCCAAAATGTATATTGCGCCTAGAGTCAATTTTCAGATAATGGCTTTTCTCTTGCATTTCATAGAAAGAAAAAAAAACAGTTTTTTTCTTTGTATTGTCTTTTACCAGATCTAATGTGGTATATTCTCGTACATAAATTTCACATTTCCACAAACTTCAAGGTTGTTCCTTTCAAATGGTATCAAGAAAATGCATATCATTGCTTCAGGTCCAGTGCTACAGGAAGTTATATTTGGGTATGTCATTTTAGGTGAAAATTGAAAAAACGGTCTGATCTTAAGAGGTTTTTAACTATTTCACTAACTATTTAGCAGTCTTATGGCTTGGGGGTATGTTTAGGGCCTTTCTCTGACACTGCCAGGTATGGAATTCCTGGATGGCAGGAAGCTTGGTGATGTGCTGGACTACCCTCCCTATTGTCTTGCGGTCGGACGCCGAGCAGTTGCCATACCAGGCAGTGATGCAACCCATCAGGATTTTCTCGATGATGCAGCTGTAAAAGCCTTGACCATTATTCCTCCTCCACCAAACTTTACAGTTGGCACTATGTATTAGTGCAGGTATACGTCTGTCTGACTGCCAGATGGTGAAGTATAGTCCACCACTCCAGAGAACGTTTCCACCTTTCCACTCCAGCCAACGCTTGGCATTGCGCATGGTGATCTTAGGCTTGTGCGCGGCTGCTCGGGCCATGGAAACCCATCTCATGAAGCTCAAGCAGTTCTTGTGCTGAGATTGTTTCCAGAGACCGTTTGGAACTCGATAGTGAGCGTTGCAACCGAGGACAGACGGTTGCTTCAGCTCTCGGCGGTCCTGTTTTGTGAGCTTGTGGCCTACCACTTTGCAGCTGAGCCTTTGTTGCTCCTAGACGTTTGTTCTTCACAAGCCCTTGACCTCAACCCCTTCAAACACCTTTGAGATTAATTTTAATACTGACTGCGAGCCAGGCCTAATCATCCAATATCAGTGCCCAACCTCACTAATTCTCTTGTGGCTGAATGGAAGCAAGTCCCCGCAACAATGTTCCAACATTAGTGGAAAGCCACAGAAGAGTGGAGGACAATTATTGCAGCAAATGGAGGACCAACTCCATATTAATGCCCATGATTTTTTGAGTGAGATGTTTAAAGGTACGCCAAGGTTGAGATGGACACCTGCTCGTTAACTACCACTCTCGTTGTCGAAGAGTCAGAGAATGCACTGGGCATCATGGTTGCAAGGATTATTGGATGCAAACACTCAGTTCTTTGTGTGCACTGTGAACCAGTAGAGTTTAAAATGAAACCTCATTCTGGGGAATCTCAGTGTGCAGTAATTCAGAATAGATTGAACTACACCACAAGTAGAAGAAAGCCTGTAAAGTCTGTGACACACAGCTCTTCTGTACGTTGTCAGCACTTGATGTTCAGATATAATGCATTGAAACACCTTGAAGAAATGCCAACAGAGAATTTTCAACAAATAAGTTAAACCTTTATTCTTACTTCTGAAAAGTAATCCACAATACAAAAGTGTCTGCTGAAAACAGACACGTAAACAAGTATTTCTGGAATAAAATGTCTGTAGTTAAGCATTTTTCTGAATATAAACATTTTGGAAAAATATAAAAAAAACAGTGTCTGTTATGAACAGACATGTAGATAACAAAAATGTTTATGGAATAAAATGAAACTGTCTACTGTCTGACTCCTCAGAGGTCTGAACGACAACAGAACAAGTTGTTGATTTCACTGTGGTCCGAGTCGTTCTGTCCTTCTTCTTCTTCTCTCCTTCTTGAAGTCAAGCACAAACTCATGCAGCGGGTGATTGAGTTCTTCCCGTATATTTGCAGAGAGTTCATCCATGGAAATCAGCTGTAGATGCCAGGATGAGAAGAGGGGGGGGGGGGGACATTAGGAGTGGGCATGGTGAGGAGACAACAGAAGAGAGTAAGGGGGACAAGCTGGTGGCTCGGTTCATGATGTTCTCCAGCTCTCCAGATCTTGAGCTTTGTCTTCAACAATTTGTGTTGTGAGTGATGTGTCAAGGACTGAGTCTGCAGCTCTTTTCCCCCACTTCTTCTCACAGCCCTGCTACTACTGCTGCTGTCTCTGTGGCATCCCTGAGAAGCTCACACCACTGCTACTACTGCTGCTGTCTCTGTGGCATCACTGAGACGCTCACACCCCTGCTACTACTGCTGCTGTCTCTGTGGCATCACTGAAGAGCAAACCAGTGGATTAGGTCTTGGAGGTGGGCCCCGGATAGAGCTTCCCAGGTCCTGCATGGAGATTGTTTCTAATTCTTTGCTGCAACTCAGTGAGAGAGATGGGCAGCGCGCCAATCACCAGTCAGTAGTGGGGGAAGATCTAGTGCTCGGGGCAAGTGAAAAGGCAGTGCTGGAGCGAAGACAACAAAAGCAGGTGCTGTCTCCATTCACTGGTGTTTGTGCCTTAAAAAAAAGCAGAGGGCTATTTAGTACACTTTTCCAAAACCTTAATGAACATAAAATATCATTAACCGAGACTACAATCAACTATATGTATCATGTTGCAAACGTTTGAGTAGAGTTGTGTAAGCCTGGCCTACTCTGCTCAAACGTTTGAGTAGAGTTGTGTAAGCCTGGCCTACTCTGCTCAAACGTTTGAATAGAGTTGTGTAAGCCTGGCCTACTCTGCTCAAACGTTTGCAACATTTCGACTAGCTGGACCTTGCTACCAAACATTCACTTTGGTGTTACCAATGTGGGAAGCTTCTCATTTTCTATCCTTGACAAATTATGTTTGATCAAAAGTTGGAAAGATCTTTAGTTGGTTGTATGGCATGCTGCTAGACTAGCTAGTCACTGGAAATCTGGCTAGCTATTGTTAGCCAAACATGGCTACTGTTTTTGTTGACTACAATAGCAAATACAACAACATAACCCATCGTTTGGTGAAGATGGCATGCTGGTTTCAGTCTTTGCACGCTTCACGTGTCAAACAAGCCAGCAGCAACATTTCAGGAGTAGTATCTCCAATACGACCCTTGTTTCTTGTATTTTCCCTTGACAAACTTGTCACAAACCCTACCCCACTTTTTCAAACAAGTGGTTGGGTCAGACCCCAGCATCTCCACAATCTCCCTCCATGAACTGGCATTTACAGTGCCTTGCGAAAGTATTCGGCCCCCTTGAACTTTGCGACCTTTTGCCACATTTCAGGCTTCAAACATAAAGATATAAAACTGTATTTTTTTGTGAAGAATCAACAACAAGTGGGACACAATCATGAAGTGGAACGACATTTATTGGATATTTCAAACTTTTTTAACAAATCAAAAATTGAAAAATTGGGCGTGCTAAATTATTCAGCCCCCTTAAGTTAATATTTTGTAGCGCCACCTTTTGCTGCGATTACAGCTGTAAGTCGCTTGGGGTATGTCTCTATCAGTTTTGCACATCGAGAGACTGCATTTTTTTCCCATTCCTCCTTGCAAAACAGCTCGAGCTCAGTGAGGTTGGATGGAGAGCATTTGTGAACAGCAGTTTTCAGTTCTTTCCACAGATTCTCGATTGGATTCAGGTCTGGACTTTGACTTGGCCATTCTAACAGCTGGATATGTTTATTTTTGAACCATTCCATTGTAGATTTTGCTTTATGTTTTGGATCATTGTCTTGTTGGAAGACAAATCTCCGTCCCAGTCTCAGGTCTTTTGCAGACTCCATCAGGTTTTCTTCCAGAATGGTCCTGTATTTGGCTCCATCCATCTTCCCATCAATTTTAACCATCTTCCCTGTCCCTGCTGAAGAAAAGCAGGCCCAAACCATGATGCTGCCACCACCATGTTTGACAGTGGGGATGGTGTGTTCAGCTGTGTTGCTTTTACGCCAAACATAACGTTTTGCGTTGTTGCCAAAAAGTTCAATTTTGGTTTCATCTGACCAGAGCACCGTCTTCCACATGTTTGGTGTGTCTCCCAGGTGGCTTGTGGCAAACTTTAAACGACACTTTTTATGGATATCTTTAAGAAATGGCTTTCTTCTTGCCATTCTTCCATAAAGGCCAGATTTGTGCAATATACGACTGATTGTTGTCCTATGGACAGAGTCTCCCACCTCAGCTGTAGATCTCTGCAGTTCATCCAGAGTGATCATGGGCCTCTTGGCTGCATCTCTGATCAGTCTTCTCCTTGTATGAGCTGAAAGTTTAGAGGGACAGCCAGGTCTTGGTAGATTTGCAGTGGTCTGATACTCCTTTCATTTCAATATTATCGCTTGCACAGTGCTCCTTGGGATGTTTAAAGCTTGGGAAATCTTTTTGTATCCAAATCCGGCTTTAAACTTCTTCACAACAGTATCTCGGACCTGCCTGGTGTGTTCCTTGTTCTTCATGATGCTCTCTGCGCTTTTAACGGACCTCTGAGACTATCACAGTGCAG
The DNA here is from genome assembly GCF_057628025.1 of Oncorhynchus mykiss. Classification (NCBI taxonomy): domain Eukaryota; kingdom Metazoa; phylum Chordata; class Actinopteri; order Salmoniformes; family Salmonidae; genus Oncorhynchus; species Oncorhynchus mykiss. The sequence continues at coordinate 90,639,900 of NC_143024.1, read as the reverse complement.
GTGCATTTATACGGAGACTTGATTTACACACAGGTGGATTGTATTTATCATCATTAGTCATTTAGGTCAACATTGGATCATTCAGAGATCCTCACTGAACTTCTGGAGAGAGTTTGCTGCACTGAAAGTAAAGGGTCTGAATAATTTTGCACGCCCAATATTTCAGTTTTTGATTTGTTAAAAAAGTTTGAAATATCCAATAAATGTCGTTCCACTTCATGATTGTGTCCCACTTGTTGTTGATTCTTCACAAAAAAATACAGTTTTATATCTTTATGTTTGAAGCCTGAAATGTGGCAAAAGGTCGCAAAGTTCAAGGGGGCCGAATACTTTCGCAAGGCACTGTACGTGCTGGTCTTTTTATAATGCATGGCTAGAATCAAACTGGTCAAGGTACTTTTGTATGTCCTCGGTCAATCGAAGCTTGAAGTTATAGTGAGTTTGAACCCGCACTGGGTTTTGGATGAAGGTGCATAGACTTCGGCTTAAGAACTTGTTCTGTGCCCAAACAACCGATAAAACCAAACTCCAAAAATAAACAAAAACATCACAAAATGTCAACATAATATATAAACGTACTGTGGCGAACTGTTTCGGAAGAGAAGCATACACTTAAGGACACACCACTGAGGGGTGTGAGTGTGTGTGTGGTGACGCCACTGAGGGGTGTGAGTGTGTGTGTGGTGACGCCACTGAGGGGTGTGAGTGTGTGTGTGGTGACGCCACTGAGGGGTTGTGAGTGTGTGTGTGGTGACGCCACTGAGGGGTGTGAGTGTGTGTGTGGTGACGCCACTGAGGGGTGTGAGTGTGTGTGTGGTGACGCCACTGAGGGGTGTGAGTGTGTGTGTGGTGACGCCATTTCCGGTCACAACTTGCAGACTTGCTGTGCGTTTTGTGCGTTTTGTTGCCAACCTTACTTTGCTACCTGACAACTTTATGTTTTTTACTTTTAAATTACCGTTTATATTTTTTTGTTTTTCCCTCGCTCAACTTTTTTTCATTCAACTTTTTCACTCCGGACCCTTTATCTGGACGTGGTTTGTCAGGACCTCCAACAGCCGAAGCTAAGTAGTAACATTAACATGATGCTTTATCTGGACGTGGTTCGTCAGGACCTCCAACAGCCGAAGCTAAGTAGTAACATTAACATGATGCCTTCTAATTGCAGTCGCTGTACTCATAATATACAGGAGAACGATCGCCTTACGGCGAGGATAGCTGTGCTGCAAGCCCAGCTTCAGACGCAATCGTTAGGCAAGGGTAATTTCAGTGTAGGAAAAGGATGAAACAGCGTCTGTGCCACCAGTAAGTACAGATAGTAACGTTAGTATAAATCCTCTCGCACGGTCCCCGCAGCCGGACAACTTTCTCATGGCTTCTGGAGGGAAATGCTGTAGGAATGCTCAAACGGTGTCGCTCATTCAGCCGACAGAAAATTTCAATCGGTTTTCTCCATTAATCAGCCAATGGGGAAAACAGCCAGTCGGAGTCTGAGGCCGAGCCTGCTGTTGTCTCTACTCCTCCCGTTACGGGGTCTGAGACGCCGAAGCTTCCCACAATTAGCTCTGACAAATTGAAAACCTAGTCATTGGTGACTCCATTACCCGCAGTATTAGACTTAAAAATAAATCCAGCAATCATACACTGTTTACCAGGGGGCAGGGCTATCGACGTTAAGGCTAATCTGAAGATGGTGCTGGCTAAAGCTAAAACTGGCCAGTGTAGAGAGTATGGAGATATTGTTATCCATGTCGGCACCAACGATATTAGGATGAAACAGTCAGAGGTCACCAAGCGCAACATAGCTTCAGCGTGTAAATCAGCTAGAAAGATGTGTCGGCATCGAGTAATTGTCTCTGGCCCCCTCCCAGTTAGGGGGAGTGATGAGCTCTACAGCAGAGTCTCACAACTCAATCGCTGGTTGAAAACTGTTTTCTGCCCCTCCCAAAAGATAGAATTTGAAGATAATTGGCCCTCTTTCTGGGACTCACCCACAAACAGGACCAAGCCTGGCCTGCTGAGGAGTGACGGACTCCATCCAAGCTGGAGGGGTGCTCTCATCTTATCTACCAACATAGACAGGGCTCTAACTCCTCTAGCTCCACAATGAAATAGGGTGCGAGCCAGGAAGCAGTCTGTTAGCCAGCCTGCCAGCTCAGTAGAGTCTGCCACTAGCACAGTCAGTCGAGTCAGCTCAGCTCTTCCCATTGAGACCGTGTCTGTGCCCTGACTTGGGTTGGGCAAAACTGAACATGGCGGTGTTCGCCTTAGCAATCTCACTAGGATAAAGACCTCCCTTCCTGTCATTATTGAAAGAGATCGTGATACCTCACATCTCAAAATAGGGCTACTTAATGTTAGATCCCTTACTTCAAGGCAATTATAGCCAATGAACTAACCACTGATAATAATATTGATGTGAATTTACTGTGGCCTCACCTCCTGGTTACACTAGTGACTAGATCCCCCGTGCATCCCGCAAAGGTGGAGGTGTTGCTAACATTTACAATAGCAAATTTCAATTAAAAAAAATATGTTTTTGTCTTTTGAGCTTCTAGTCATGAAATCTATGCAGCCTACTAAATCACTTTTCATAGCTACTGTTTACAGGCCTCCTGGGCCATGTACAGCATTCCTCATTAAGTTCCCTGAATTCCTATCGGACCTTGTAGTCATAGCAGATAATATTCTAATTTTTGGTGACTTTAATATTCACATGGAAAAGTCCACAGACACATTCAAAAAGGCTTTCGGAGCCATCATTGACTCAGTGGGTTTTGTCCAACATGTCTCTGGACCTACTCACTGTCATAGTCTGGACCTAGTTTTGTCCCATGGAATAAATGTTGTGGATCTAAAAGTTTTTCCTCACTATCGGACCACCATTTTATTACATTTGCAATTGCAACAAATAATCTGCTCAGAACCCAACCAAGGAGCATCAAAAATCGTGTTATAAATTCACAGACAACACAAAGATTCCTTGATGCCCTTCCAGATTCCCTCTGCCTACCAAAGGACGTCAGAGAACAAAAATCAGTTAACCACCTAACTGAGGAACTCAATTTAACCTTGCGCAATACCCTAGATGCAGTTGCACCCCTAAAAACTAAAAACATTTCTCGTAAGAAACAAGCTCCCTGGAATACAGAAAAAAACCTGAGCTCTGAAGCAAGCTTCCAGAAAATTGGAACGGAAATTGCGCCACACCAAACTGGAAGTCTTCCGACTAGCTTGGAAAGACAGTACTGTGCAGTATCGAAGAGCCCTTACTGCTGCTCCACCAAACTGGAAGTCTTCCGACTAGCTTGGAAAGAGTACCGTGCAGTATCGAAGAACCCTTACTGCTGCTCGATCATCCTATTTTCCAACTTAAATTAGGAAAATAAGAACAATCCAAAATTTATTTTTGATACTGTCACAATGCTAACTAAAAAGCAGCATCCCCTCACTTCAGCAGTAATAAATTCATGAACTTCTTTAAGGAAAAGATCATGATTATTAGAAAGCAAATTACGGACTCCTCTTTAAATCTGTGTATTCCTTCAAAGCTCAGTTTTCCTGAGTCTGCACAACTCTGCCAGGACCTAAGATCAAGAGAGACACTCAAGTGTTTTAGTACTATATCTCTTGACACAATGATGAACATAATCGTGGCCTCTAAACCTTCAAGCTGCATACTGGACCCTATTCCAACTAAACTACTGAAAGAGCTGCTTCCTGTGCTTGGCCCTCCTATGTTGAACATAATAAACGGCTCTCTATCCACCGGATGTGTACCAAACTCACTAAAAGTGGCAGTAATAAAGCCTCTCTTGAAAAAGCCAAACCTTGACCCAGAAAATATAAAAAACTTTCGGCCTATATCGAATCTTCCATTCCTCTCAAAATGTTTTGAAAAGGCTGTTGCGCAGCAACTTACTGCCTTCCTGAAGACAAACAATGTATATGAAATTCTTCAGTCTGGTTTTAGACCCCATCATGGCACTGAGACTGCACTTGTGAAGGTGGTAAATGACCTTTTAATGGCATCAGACCGAGGCTCTGCATCTGTGCTCTTGCTCCTAGACCTTAGTGCTGCTTTTGATACCATCGATCACCACATTCTTTTGGAGAGTTTGGAAACCCAAATTGGTCTACACGGACAAGTTCTGGCCTGGTTTAGATCTTATCTGTCGCAAAGATATCAGTTTGTCTCTGTGAATGGTTTGTCCTCTGACAAATCAACTGTACATTTCGGTGTTTCTCAAGGTTCCGTTTTAGGACCACTATTGTTTTCACTATATATTTTACCTCTTGGGGATGTCATTCGAAAACATAATGTTAAATTTCACTGCTATGCGGATGACACACAGCTGTACATTTCAATAAAACATGGTGAAGCCCCAAAATTGCCCTCGCTAGAAGCCTGTGTTTCAGACATAAGGAAGTGGATGGCTGCAAACGTTCTACTTTTAAACTCAGACAAAACAGAGATGCTTGTTCTAGGTCCCAAGAAACAAAGAGATCTTCTGTTGAATCTGACAATTAATCTTAATGGTTGTACAGTCGTCTCAAATTAAACTGTGAAGGACCTCGGCTTTACTCTGCACCCTGATCTCTCTTTGGACAAACATATCAAGACTGTTTCAAGGACAGCTTTTTTCCATCTACGTAACATTGCAAAAATCAAAAACTTTCTGTCCAAAAATTACGCAGAAACATTGATCCATGCTTTTGTTACTTCTTGGTTGGACTACTGCAATGCTCTACTTTCCGGCTACCCGGATAAAGCACTAAATAAACTTCAGTTAGAGCCAAATACGGCTGCTAGAATCCTGACTAGAACCCCAAAATGTTATCGAAACGCCCTTGCTGTCTCTGCCTGGCCGGTTCCCCTCTTTCCACTGGGATTCTCTGCCTCTAACCCTATTACAGGGGCTGAGTCACTGGCTTACTGGTGCTCTTTCATGCCGTCCCTAGGAGGGGTGCGTCACTTGAGTGGGTTGAGTTACTGATGTGATCTCGCTGTCTGGGTTGGCATCCCCCCCTTGGGTTGTGCCGTGGCGGAGATCGTGGTGGGCTATACTCGGCCTTGTCTCAGGATGGTAAGTTGGTGGTTGAAGATATCCCTCTAGTGGTGTGGGGGCTGTGCTTTGGCAAAGTGGGTGGGGGTTATATCCTTTCTGTTTGGCCCTGTCCGTGGGTATCATCGGATGGGGCCACAGTGTCTCCTGAACCCTCCTGTCTCAGCCTCCAGTATTTATGCTGCAGTAGTTTATGTGTCGGGGGCTAGGGTCAGTTTGTTATATCTGGAGTACTTCTCCTGTCTTATCCGATGTCCTGTGTGAATTTAAGTATGCTCTCTCTAATTCTCTCTCTTTCTCCCTTTCTTTCTCTCTCTCGGAGGACCTTAGCCCTAGGACCATGACTCAGGACTACCTGGCACGATGACTCCTTGCTGTCCCCAGTCCACCTGGCATAGCTGCTGCTCCAGTTTCATCTGTTCTGCCTGCGGATATGGAATCCTGACCTGTTCACCGGACGTGCTACCTGTCCCAGACCTATTATTTGACCATGCTGGTCATTTTTGAACATTTGAACATCTTGGCCATGTTCTGTTATAATCTCCACCCGGCACAGCCAGAAGAGGACTGGCCACCCATCATAGCCTGGTTCCTCTCCAGGTTCCTTTCTAGGTTTTGGCCTAGTTTTTCCGAGCCAACGTGCTTCTACACCTGCATTGCTTGCTGTTTGGGGGTTTAGGCTGGGTTTTTGTACCGCACTTTAAGATATCAGCTGATGTACGAAGGGCTATAGAAATACATTTGATTTAATTTGTTGAGTGTCAGCGTGGCAGACGTGTTGTTGCCTACCCTCACCACATGGGTGTCCCATCAGGAAGTCCAGGATCCAGTTGCAGAGGGAGGTGTTCAGTCTCAGGTTTATTATATTAGTGATGAGATTGGAGGGCATTATGACATGGAATGCTGAGCTGTAGTCAATGAAAAGCATTCTCACGTAGGTGTTCCTTTTTTCCAAATGGGAAAGGCAGTGTGGAGTGCAATTGCATCATCTGTGGATCTGTTGGCATGGTATGTGAATTGGAGTGGGTCCAGGATGTCTGGAAATGATGTTGATGTGAAACATTACCAGCCTTTCAAAGCATTTCATGGCTACAGATGTGAGTGCTACGGAGGGGTATTTATTTAGACAGGTTACCTTAGGCTTTCTTGAGCACAGGGATTATCGTGGTCTGCTTGAAAGATGTAGGTATTACAGATTGGGTCAGAGAGAGGTTGAAAATGTCTGTGAAAACTCTTACATGCTGGTCAGCGCATGCTCTGATTATGCATTCTGAAAATCTGTCTGGCCCTCCAGCCTTGTGAATGTTGACCTGTTTGAAGGTCTTACACACATCGAATATGGAGGGCGTGATCACGCAGTCGCCCGAAACAGCTGGTGCTCTCAGGCATGGTTCAGTGTTGCCAATGTAAACTCAGATTTTTTTATATTTATATACATATGAACTTTATCAGACAAAACATACACGTATTGTGTAACATGAATTCCTATGAGTGTCATCTGATGAAGATCGTCAAAGGTTAGTGATTCATTTTATCTCTATTTGTGTTTTTTTTTTGACTCTTCTCTTTGGCTGGAAAAAAAGGCTGTGTTTTATTGTGACTAGGTGCTGTCCTAACAATCGTTTGTGGTGCTTTCGCCATAAATCCTATTTGAAAATGGACACTGTGGTGGGATTAACAACAAGAATACCTTTAAAACGGTATCAGTATGTATGTTTGAGGAATTTTAATTATGAGATTTCTGTTGTTTTGAATTTGGCGCACTTTCAGTGGCTGTTGTCATATCATCCCGGTAACGGGATTGCAGCCCTAAGAGGTTTTAAGGACAACCAAGTCAACGTATTGGACTGGCCATCACAAAGCCCTGACCTCAATCCCATAGAACATTTGTGGGCAGAACTGAAAAAGCGTGTGCGAGCAAGGAGCCCTACGAATCTGACTCAGTTACACTAGCTGTCAGGAGGAATGTGCCAAAATTCACCCAACTTATTGTGGGAAGTTTGTGGAAGGCTACCCAAAATGTTTGACCCAAGTTAAACAATTTAAAGGCAACGCTACCAAATACTAATTGAGTGTATGTAAACTTCTGACCCACTGGGAATGTGATAAAATAAATAAAAGCTGAAATAAATCGAACACTACTATTATTCTGACATTTCACATTCTTAAAAAAAAGTGGTGGTTCTAACTGACCTAAGACAGGAACTTTTTAACATTAAATGCTTGTGATGTCCAGAAGCTCTTTGAGGAATGAAGGAAGAAACATTATGAACTAAAAAAAGTTAAGATCAGCGTATAACAAAACACACTAACATATTTTTTCAGGAGCCCGTAAAACAGCCTCTATTACAATCCATCTCAATTCTATTTGTCATTATCAGTGAAAAGCATAAGCATTTCACTGTGCCTGTTTTGTTGAAATCTCTCAACCCACTGAGCCTTAGTCATCAACAGGAATCAAAGTGTTAGATTTAATAGCTCCAAATAAATTGTTTTCTTTCAAGTCAGCTATTTGGATTGTTGATTAGATAAGGTTAATGAGGAGGGCTATCATTTGAAGAGAGTCTCATTTCAGTCATTCTTTCCCAATGGTTCCTATTTAAATAATTGTGAAAAGCAATACTGTGTTCGTACGGTCAGACTGGTCCATACAAAACCACCAAGGGATGATTCCTAATATGACATCCATACAGATTTTAGGGTTTTGGTTAGTATTTTTAGGGATGGGGTTTCTATATTTTAGGGTAGGGGAAAGTACATTTTAGGGTTGGGGTTAGGGTTAGTGAATTTTAGTGTTGGGGAAATGGGTAGTGAATTTCAGGGTTGGGGTTAGGGTTACCAAATTGTATGGTTGGGGTTAGGATTAGTGTATTTTAGGGTTAGGGTTAGGGTTAGGAAATTTTAGGGTTAATGAGTTACACATTCTTTTCTCAAGTTTGGATTCAGAAAAAAAGTGTCCATAGAAATTCCCAATTGGCTGATGGACTTGTATTTTTCTTTGCATTTTAGAAACTGTTCCCTCAAAGCTTTCTGTTGGTACCAACCCACTGTAGAACAAACTGCTTACATTAATCCACTTCTCGTGAATGTCAGAAAATATAATTTCTCTGATTCCCATCTCCACGTGTTATTTCTACCTTCTTGATGGGGTATTCCATCCTTACCCTACAAGGTCCAGAGTCTGCTGCTCTTATGTTCCACCTGATATTTAACTTCACCCACCAGGTCTAAATCAGTCCCTGATTAGAGGGGAAAGCACGAAAAATGCAGTGGAAGCGGCTTCGAGGTCCAGAGTTGAGTTTGAAGGTGCTAGAGGTAGATGGTTCAGCCTGCATCTGTTTCGAAAGGCCACATTAAAGTCTACGATTCATCATCTTACGTCCACCATTTTACATGGGAAGTGGAGACACACGTAGCCATGTACGTATTGTGTTGTAAATCAGTTCAGAAGTTTAATCCTAGGATCTGCATCGTTCAGCGAGCAATATGGAAAAGAATCCACACTGACAGATGGGAAGATCATAAAGCACTGATTGGATGCTGAGTTACAAATTACTAGGCAACAAGCTTAGAGACCATAGCAACACTCTTGTTAACCATGAACTCTCTCAACCAAAACCCCAACCGAATGCTAAAGTCCCGCCTTCCATCGCCATCAAACCAATAATCAACAGGGACGCATGCTTTAATTGGTTATTGCAAAAAGGAGATGTTAACAATAATACAAAATAAGCAGCACAATGTTGTTTTTTTGATTCCGATCCAACTCTTGGTTCTTTCTTTTCACGAAAATGTCAACATTCGTAGAAAATTGCTTACTAAGATGAAGTTTCAAAAATTTATTTTTGAGTGTCAAAATGTGATCTTGGTTCTGACAGCTGTGCAGCTGTGATAACAAATCAGTTGGCTGCTTCCTGTCCTAATGCTCCTCTGTACAAGCCCTTATCTCAATCAGTTTCCCTGTGTTGACTTGTGTTGCGTTGGGTTCTGATACCTAGTGTGGGCTGTGTTTCTCTGTGTTGACTAGTGTTGCGTTGGGTTCTGATACCTAGTGTGGGCTGTGTTTCTCTGTGTTGACTAGTGTTGCGTTGGGTTCTGATACCTAGCGTGGGCTGTATTTCTCTGTGTTGACTAGTGTTGCGTTGGGTTCTGATACCTAGCGTGGGCTGTGTTTCTCTGCGTTGACTAGTGTTGCGTTGGGTTCTGATACCGGGCGTGGGCTGTGTTTCTCTGCAGCGCTGCTGCTCGTTGACTTCATGTTGGGGTTTCAACGCCCTCATCTTAAAGTCTCACTTCCCATAAACAAATTCCAATCTCTCCGCTAAGAGTTTATCCAATAGGAAGTGATTCAACTCTGTTTATTTCATGATATTTCTAAATCAACCATGCCTGGATGTTTCAACCCAGTCCACTCCAGATTCTCCTCCTCAACCCGTTCTTCTTAATACTTGTCATTGTATGTCTCATCTAACCCTATCCTCAAAATTCTCTGTCATTCTTTGCTTTAGTGAGACCCTGTAAAAGAGCTGATGAGTAATGGCCATACAGTACATGTTTTAAGCTGATCATAGATCCTGGAAGACCAGTGGGAGTGAGAGAAGATATCACACCCTCTTAATCACCATGGTCTGGTCTGGGCTGCCTTCTTATCAGACTTCTAGACTTATTAGACTTCTACCACTTAGTGGTGGCGCTCAGCTGGGAGGGGACCAGCTATGAATGCTTATAAATGCTTTAGAGAGAAAGAGAGTGTGTGTGTGCGTGTGTGGAGTGTGTGTGTGTGTTTGTGTGTGTGTGTGTGTGCGTTTGGAGTGCGTGTGTGTGCGTGTGTGTGTGGTGCTGATGTGAAGATCAAGGTGTCCACGGTTAATATCATGTTTTCTATGTGATTTGGACGTTCTGGTGGTTCTCTCCCATCTGTTTGTCCTCTATGATGGCAGACGGACAGAACTGTGTTGGAGGATATCCCCGTAGAGGGAAACCATCTCAATGTTTGTAAGGCGTATTACCCTTCAATTACGGTTAAAAGAATCATCCACCACAGATTACCAATTCCTATGATCGACAGTGTTAGACATTGTTAAATAACACTAATAATTATGTGAAAACATTATTTATTTATTTTTACATTATTTATTTATTTTTTACAAATGTGACTCACCACTTTGATTCTGTCTTATGTAGCAACATTTGAATTTCAGTTTTTTTTACGTTGAATAAAGGTAGAGACTCAGAGCTACAAAATGCTATACCATACACTGCATTTGAGGAACAATGGGAAAGTAATTCTGCTTTGAAAGTTGATTAATTCAACTTTGAGAAAACCTGTCTTTAGATGTTTTGGTACTACTGCTGGAGAGCCCTTCTTTGTCTACATCGATTCAGCATTGTTCACACCTTCTCAAGTCCCGCTAGCGGGACATCTTCTGGTGAAACTGGAGGGAGCCCAATTCAAATACATAATCAAATTATGGATATTGAACATTTATGTACATACAAATGTCTTATATCGGTTAAAAGCTTAAATTCTTGTTAATCTAACTGCACTGTCCGATTTTCATTAGGCTTTACAGAGAAAGCATGCCATGCGATTGTTTGAGGACGGCGCCCCACATCTAAATATTTTTCCACCAGCACAGGTTTCAGAAATTCACAAAGAGCGATTAAATATTCACTTACTTTTTGAAAATATTATCCTGATTTGCATTCAAAAGGGTCCCAGAGACAACATGTAGTGTTGTTTTGTAAAATCCTTCTTTATATCCCAAAAAGTCAGTTTAGTTCGATTTGAGTAATCGTTCAACAGGCAGAGAATCCAAAAAGCTCCCGTCAAAATATGTTTCTATTTACTCCTCCAGATACCCTAAAATGGAATGAAACTATAATATTTCATACAGAAAGAAGAATGTTCAATAGGAAAATGATATTAGCAGGTGCGCGTCCTCTTTGTCGTGCTCGCACAGACTGATTTCCCTGGACTAAAACTGATCATTCTTCCTCATTTGGGAAGAAACAAGCCTGAAACCTTGAACAAAGACTACTGCCATCCAGTGGAAGCCATAGGAATTGCATACTGGGAGCTGGAATACATTTTTTCCCTAACTTTTCTAATGGAAGAGCACGGGCTCTCTCTCCCCCAAAAAAATCAGGTTGCTTTTTCTTTGGATTTTCTCCAACCATATCTATTGTGTTATAGTATCCTACAATATTGTAACAGTTCTAAAAACTTCAGATTTTTTTCTTTCCAATGGTACCAATTATATGCATTTCCTGGCTTCTGGGCCTGAGCAACAGGCAGTGCATTTTGGGCACGTCAGTCTGGCGGAAATGGAGAAAAAAAGGATTGATCCAACAGTTCTGTACTAACTTTCCAGCTACTTCCAGACATATAAGAGAGCGAGAACAGCTCACTGAACATTACTCGCTCTATCTCTGGTTTTACGTTTAGAGCGCACACTGGATGCCATTAAGTAATTTGTCATTTGTAAAATAAATTAGGATCCTCACTAGCTAACGCCGTAACGCTAGCTAATCTTCCTAGCTTTGCAAACAGTGAAGATATACACTGTGGTGTTCCTCAAGGAAGTTGTCTATGCCAACTTCTCTACTCTATCTTTACTAATGATTTACCTTTAGTAATGAACAAAGCAAGTGTGCTCATGTATGCTGATGACTCTACAATGTAGAGTGCAGCAACAGAATGAAATGAGCTAACAGATGTACTGAGCAGTGAACTAAGAATGGTGTCTGAGTGGGTTGATATGAACAAATTGGCGTTGAACATTTTGAAAACTAAATATATTGTATTTCGTTCAAGATATATGCTTGCCGATGATCCCCAATTGAATTTGTCTATAAATAGAATGCATGTAGAGCAAGTGAAAAACAGATATTTAAAAAATAAACTACTAGGACACAGCTTTATCATGGTCAGAACACATAGATAATATTGTTAGCAATAATGTTTCATGTTCAAAATAGTGCACTCTCCTCAAACAACCACACACAAAGCACCGGACATATTTAACAGGTGTTAAGCGTTCAAAAATGCATTTGTTATTCTGCACACTAAGACGAGAGTTAGGCTCAGGCCCGAGGATACACAAACAGCTTTAACTGCAGTGTGTCCAGTTCCTCTTTGATATTCTCAGGGCACTTTTGAATGACATCCTCAGTCATTTGTGTGTGTTTTATCTCACCCCAGATATATCAGTTGTATTTTGATGAGCCAGTCACATCTTAGTAAACTAGGCCCATTCCCTTTCCCCTCCAGGTGTTGTCGATTCCAGGCTGCTGTATGCACCTCTAGAGCTTTTGGGCTCCCGAGGGGTCTATGGCACTGCATCTTACTGCTTGAGGTGTCACTACAAACACCCTGGTTCGATTCCAGGATGTATCAAAAAATGGCTGTGACAGTATCCTTGAACTTACAGTTGTGTTGCCCCGCATCTGATACATGCACCTTTTTACCTGCCGCCTCTTTTGTCACGTGATGAGTGCATCACTTCCACTGTTGGCCTTTTGAATATTTTACATTACTAGCGGACATCTCTATCCTTTGTGATACTTCCCAATGCTCTCTTGAAAATCAATGTGGCTTCCCCCCAGCCAAATGGCGCTGTGTGCCATCCTCATTAATGCCACAGACGAATCTATCACGGAGCATGTCCCCTAACATAGCCCCAAACTCACAATGTTCAGAGAGTTCACCTTAATTCAACAACAAAGGTAGCAACAGACTGACCTGTTTTCCTGAAAATGTCAGTTAAACTTGAACCTCTGGACAATCAATGAGTCTCAATGAGAGCAACTTGATCCACAAAAGGAATATCTTCCGTTCTCCACATTCCTCATTGGATTGCAGGTTTTAGCTCCACAAACGCTCAAACACTTTTTTTAAGACGTTTTTAAAAGTAACCTTTATTTAACTAGGCAAATCAGTTAAGAACAAATTCTTATTTACAACGACGGACTAAAAGGGAACAGTGGATTAACTTAATTGTTCAGGGGCAGAACAACAGATGTTTACCATGTCAGCTCGGGGATTCAGTCCAGCAACCTAATGGTCCAACGCTCTAACCACTAGGCTACCTGCTGGTTACTAGTCCAACGCTCTAACCACTAGGCTACCTGCTGGTCACTAGTCCAACACTCTAACCACTAGGCTACCTGCTGGTTACCAGTCCAACGCTCTAACCGCTAGGCTACCTGCCACTCCTTCCTGCCACTGTTGAGTCTCACCTGTAATTCCAATTGCCAAAAAAGTGTCCCGACCTTTCCACATTTTCCGTCCAGTCCTCGTTCTCATCCACAAAGTCAGTGATAGTCCCAAAACATTGCCATTATAACGTCAACTTGTCCTTGATCCTCGTTAGCGATTTTCACTTGCTGCTTATTGTCACAGTCGTTGTTTTACTCAAGCAGCGGCTGCTCTCCATCGCTCATTAAGCTAGCTAACTAACTGACTACCCCACTGTTTCTTAGCTAGCCAGCACATCGCCTTTAGATAATGATAACGTTTTATCCTCATCGCCAAAAAGATGTAGTAACTTGACAAGGAATGCCCACACGGATCTCTCTTTAATTTATTTTCAACCTAAGAAATGAAATGTGTACAGCCATGCAGAAGAGGTACCAATACAGCAAAACGATACAGATCAACATGTGATAGAGTCGCCATGTACAGATCTGACTCTGGGTGATGACCTCATCAAAGGGGAAAGGTCACGGCCAATGCCAATAATAACCATGCACACATGAACAGCAGTCATACTAATACTGCAGGTAAGTACAATAGAATGTAATTATTCATATAGTGTCCACACTGATACCAAAGTCAACATCAGCATGTGAAGTAGCCAGCTAGCTGTACATTTGACTAAACAAACTGCATATATGCATCTATGAGGTGGCATGTAGAAGCTACTAGGATAGGATGTGTACTGAAGTATCTATAATAAGGAGGCACGACAACAAGGTTCTAGCTTCAGCATTCAGTGTACTGATCCAGAGCCTCTGCATGTCATGCATTTTTATTTAATTATTATTTCACCTTTATTTAACCAGGTAGGCTATTTGAGAACAAGTTCTCATTTACAACTGCGATCTGGCCAAGATAAAGCAAAGCAGTGCGACATAAACAACACAGAGTTGCACATGTAATAAACAAGCGCACAGTCAATAACACAATAGAAAAAAATTAAGTCTATATACAGTGTTTGCAAATGGCAGGAGGAGGTAAGGCAATAAATAGGCCATAGTAGCGAAGTAATTACAATTTAGCAGATTAACAGTGATAGTGATAGAGTGATAGATGTGCAGGTGATGACGTGGAAATAGAAATACTGGTGTGCAAAATAGCAGAAAAGTAAATACAAACAATATGGGGATGATGTAGGTAGATTGGATGGGCTATTTACAGATGGGCTATGTACAGCTGCAACGATCGGTTAGCCGCTCAGATGCTTAAAGTTAGTGAGGTCCAATGATCCAGAGCGGCAGGAATCCGGTGATGTGGTAGAGAGATGCAGTCCGACGTGCTCTGGGTTGATATCGCGCTGTGCAGACTGGCAGGTGTTGTCCGAGGTAAAGCTGGCTGGTGTCCGAGCTAAAGATGAAGACCGCTAGCCATGGCTAACAAAGACTGATAACTAGTAGCTAGTTAGATGGCTAGCTCCTGTTGGAGGTTCCAGTTATAAGGAATAAAAACAGCAGACCTGTACCACATTGGGTGAGGCGGGTTGAAGGAAAGTATATTTAGTTCGTAGATAGAAAGTTAAATTAAAATATATAAGAAAAAAATTGCTTACACAAGATAAAACACGGGATAAGACAAAGACACGTCCGCCATCTTGGTTGAGTCCTTCATGTTAATGTGATTATTAAAACCACTTCTGACACAGTGTAGCATCATCTAAAATAAGGAGGCACGACAACGAGGTTCAAGCATCAGCGTGTTTAATGGCCTAGTCTGCACACGTCAAACATAAGTATCCGCAAGGGCCATCCTACTACAGGATGAGCTGAGAAGCATTGTTCCCTGAGCCCTCAGCAGTCTCTCTCTGTCTCTCTCTCTCTCTCTGTATCTCTCTCTCTCTCTCTCCCCCTCTCTCTCTGGTCTCTCTCTCTCTCTCTCTCTGGTCTCTCTCTCTCTCTCTCTGGTCTCTGTCTCTCTCTCTCCCCCTCTCTCTCCCCCTCTCTCTCTCTCTCTCTCTCTCTGGTCTCTCTCTCTCTGGTCTCTCTCCAGCTCTCTATCACTTCTTGGCCATATCCCAAGCTGTCTCCATAAACTTTCTCCCTAATTGTAAGAGGTCTCCGGAACATGAAGCCATTTATTATTACCTTACCAGAAATCTTCATCATCTTCATAATCTCCCTGAATTCTTCATCATCTTCATAATCTCCCAGAATTCATCGTCATGTTCATAATCTCCCAGAATTCATCGTCATGTTCATAAATCTCGCCAGGGAACTGGAGAGCTTTTCAGATGGCTCATCGTTTAAACGAACATGGATGCATGTTATACACACACACGAGTACGGTTAATTCACACGCACACACGCACACACACACACACACGTGCACGCACGCACACAAACACACAGGCAAATACACCCTGGTGTTGAGAGAGGCTCGAAGCTTACTTACAGTTGAAGTCGGAAGTTTCAATAGACCTGCTTTTTATACTTGAAGTAAAACAAGTCTGAGCACGTACAGTCGAAAGTTGACATACACCTTAGCCAAATACATTTAAACTCAGTTTTTCACAATTCCTGACATTTAATCAGAGTAAAAATTCCCTGTCTTAGGTCAGTTAGGATCACCACTTTATTTTAAGAATGTGAAATGTCAGAATAATAGTAGAGTGAATTATTTATTTCAGCTTTTATTTCTTTCATCACATTCCCAGTGGGTCAGAAGTTTACATACACTCAATTAGTATTTGGTTGCATTGCCTTTAAATTGTTTAACTTGGGTCAAACGTTTTGGGTAGCCTTCCACAAGCTTCCCACAATAAGTTGGGTGAATATTGACCCATTCCTCCTGGCAGAGCTGGTGTAACTGAGTCAAGTTTGTGGGCCTCCTCGCTCGCACACGCTTATTCAGTTCTGCCCACATATTTTCTATAGGATTGAGGCTTTGTGATGGCCAGTCCAATACCTTGACTTTGTTGTCCTTAAGCCAGTTTGCCACAACTTTGGAAGTATGCTTGGGTTCATTGTCCATTTGGAAGACCCATTTGCGACCAAGCTTTAACTTCCTGACTGATGTCTTGAGAAGTTTCTTGAATATATCCACATAATCTTCCTCCCTCATGATGCCATCTATTTTGTGAAGTGCACCAGTCCCTACTGCAGCAAAGCACCCCCACAACATGATTCTGCCACCCCTGTGCTTCATGGTTGGGATGGTGTTCTTCGGCTTGCAAGCATCCCCCTTTTTTCTCCAAACATAACGATGGTCAATATGGCCAACAATTCTATTTTTGTTTCATCAGACCAGAGGACATTCCTCCAAAAGTAAGATTTTTGTCCACATGTGCAGTTGCAAACCGTAGTCTGTCTTTTTTACGGCAGTTTTGGAGCAGTGGCTTCATACCCGCTGAGCGGCCTTTCAGGTTATGTCGACATAGGGCTTGTTTTACTGTGGTTATAGATACTTTTGTAAATGACAGAACGTGTCTCCTTCCTGAGCGGTATGACGGCTGGTCCCATGGTGTTTCAACTTGCGTAATATTGTTTGTATAGATGAACGTGTTACCTTCAGGCGTTTGGAAATTGCTCCCAAGGATGAACCAGACTTATGGAGGTCTACTATTTTTCTTCTGAGGTCTTGGCAGATTTCTTTTGATTTTCCCATGATGTCAAGCAAAAAGGCACTGAGTTTGAAGGTAGGCCTTGAAATATATCCACAGGTACACCTCCAATTGACCCAAATTATGTCAATTGGTCTATCAGAAGCTTCTAAAGCCATGACATTATTTTCTGGAATTTTCCAAGCTGTTTAAAGGCACAGTCAACTGAGTGTATGCAAACATCTGACCCACTGGAATTGTGATACAGTGAATTATAAGTGAAATAATCTGTCTGCACAAAGTAGATGTCCTAACCAACTTGCCAAAACTACAGTTTTTTAACATGCAATTTGTGGAGTGTTTGAGAAACGAGTTTTAATGACTCCAACCTAAGTGCATGTAAACTTCCGACCTCAACCGACTTTCAGAGTACTAAAACAGGGCCAAAGGATATGTGGCGATGATGCCTGTCTGTCTCAGCTTGTCATCATGGCTGGCTCAGCTCTTCATCCAGTCTCTGGCTGTCTCAGCTGGCTGTCTCAGCTCGTCATCATGGCTGGCTCAGCTCTTCATCCAGTCTCTGGCTGTCTCAGCTTGTCATCATGGCTGGCTCAGCTCTTCATCCGGTCTCTGGCTGTCTCAACTCGTCATCATGGCTGGCTCAGCTCTTCATCCGGTCTCTGGCTGTCTCAGCTGGCTGTCTCAGCTCGTCATCATGGCTGGCTCAGCTCTTCATCCGGTCTCTGGCTGTCTCAGCTGGCTGTCTCAGCTCGTCATCATGGCTGGCTCAGCTCTTCATCCGGTCTCTGGCTGTCTCAGCTGGCTGTCTCAGCTCGTCATCATGGCTGGCTCAACTCTTCATCCGGTCTCTGGCTGTCTCAGCTCGTCATCATGGCTGGCTCAGCTCTTCATCCGGTCTCTGGCTGTCTCAGCTCGTCATCATGGCTGGCTCAGCTCTTCATCCCGTCTCTGGCTGTCACACCAAAACAACAGTCTCAGCTCTTCATCCGGTCTCTGGCTGTCTCAGCTGGCTGTCTCAGCTCGTCATCATGGCTGGCTCAGCTCTTCATCCGGTCTGTGGATGTCACACCAAAACAACAGTCTCAGCTCTTCACCTGCGCACCGCACAGAACCAAGTGCTTTGTTATTCCATTTCAACTCTCTATTCTACCATTGTACTGAGCCTATGCAGGTCTCTCTGATGCATGTGAATGATAGGCTCAAAGCTTAACTCACAATCTAAATTGCAGTATTTTGCGTCGGTAAAGAATGTGGATCTGGTACTTATGATAAGATCACAAAAGATCACTGATTGGTTAAGGCACATGCCTTGTAATAGCGTAGGAAGTGGACAATGCACAGATAACAGTTTAGGATACTATGCACAGGTAATCGTGTTGCAGACTCACTCATGAATAACCTTAGACTTGATCATTTACCAGCTACTGTGTGAAAAAACATGGACTAAATCCGATTAACATTTAAATTGCGAGGCGATTTAAATAATCAGAACAAACGTCTACAATCAGCAGTCATTGTGATTAATTGTGATTGTCTGACTAGGGTTTCTGCCAAGTTGAATGACAACCAATTTGGAAGGTTATTTGTTATTAAGTGTCACAGAAAGGCACAGGTGAGAGTGAAGCGTCATCGGAAAAGGGTTTTATCCGGGTGTTTAGAATTGGCTTTGAGCGTGGAACATGCTAATGTGAATCTGATTCCAAAAGGTACAGATTTGATTGTACAATTTGATTGTAATGTTCTGGCTTTTAAAATGTGAATGGCTTCTAGTATGCCGTTATTTTCCCCATCATTTTCTGTTTCATAGATTTTCTTTATGAGAAGGGGGTCAAAAAATGGCTCATTCCATTTAGTTGAATGTTAATCTAATCTACGGTACCAAGTGATACAACCTATCTCAATGTAGGGAGTATGGATCTCATTTCAAAGGATTTCAGTCCGGCTCCTCCTGAAATAAAGAGAATGTTATCCTTTTGATTACAGTACATAATCTTCACTCTTTAATCGAATTTAGTCATAGCATAGACCGCACTCAGTTTCCAAGGGAAACAGGGCTGGGCAGAAGATATCCAAATATCAACCCGTATAGAATGTCCTGGTCCCATGTGGACTAATGACATAGTTATAATATCATCTACTGAGCTACACCCTTAAAGGTCATGACCTATTCCTTCCCCTACTTCACGCTTAGAGGTCCTGACCTGGCCTCTTCCTGTCCCTTCCCCTACTTCACCCTTAGAGGACCTGGCCTCTTCCTGTCCCTAATGACATGGCTTCCTCCTGTCCCATACTTTCAGTCCTCACTTGCCTTTCATATTCCACAGACGTTCAGCGCTACGTTCAGCGTTGAGTTTCGCGTTGAGTTCAACATTAAGTTCAGTATTGAGTTCGGCATTAAGTTCTGCTTTGAGTTCAGCACTGTGCTCAGCACTAAGTACAGCATTAAGTACAGCATTGAGTACAGCATTGAGGTCAGAACTGAGTTCAGCACTGAGTTCAGAGTTGAGTTCAGCACTGAGTTCAGCACTATGTTCACCATTAGGTTCAGCACTGAGTTCAGCACTGAGTTCAGCACAGAGTTCTGTATTGAGTTCAGCATTACGTTCCACATTATGTTAGGCACTGAGTTCAGCATTACGTTCCACATTATGTTAGGCACTGAGTTCAGCGTTACGTTCCACATTATGTTAGGCACTGAGTTCAGCACTGAGTTCAGCACTGAGTTCAGCACTGAGTTCAGCACTGAGTTCAGCACTGAGTTCAGCATTGAGTTCAGCATTGAGTTCAGCACTGAGTTCAGCACTGAGTTCTGCATTGAGTTCAGCGTTACGTTCCACATTATGTTAGGCACTGAGTTCAGCATTACGTTCCACATTATGTTAGGCACTGAGTTCAGCATTACGTTGCACATTATGTTAGTCACTGAGTTCAGCATTACGTTCCACATTATGTTAGGCACTGAGTTCAGCATTATGTTCCACATTATGTTAGGCACTGAGTTCAGCATTACGTTCCACATTATGTTAGGCACTGAGTTCAGCATTACGTTCCACATTATGTTAGGCACTGAGTTCAGTTCTGAGTTCTGCATTGAGTTCAGCATTACATTCCACATTATGTTAGGCACTGAGTTCAGTTCTGAGTTCTGCATTGAGTTCAGCATTACGTTCCACATTATGTTAGGCACTGAGTTCAGCACTGAGTTCAGCGTTACGTTCCACATTAAGTTCCGCATTATGTTCCACATTAAGTTCAGCACTGATTCAGCATTGAGTTCGGCATTGAGTTCAGCATTGATCTCATCATTAATTTCCGCATTGAGTTAGGCATTGAGTTCAGGCATTGAGTTCGGCATTGAGTTCGGCATTGAGTTCGGCATTGAGTTCGGCATTGAGTTCGGCATTGAGTTCGGCATTGAGTTCGGCATTGAGTTCAGGCATTGAGTTCGGCATTGAGTTCGGCATTGAGTTCGGCATTGAGTTCAGGCATTGAGTTCGGCATTGAGTTCGGCATTGAGTTCGGCATTGAGTTCGGCATTGAGTTCGGCATTGAGTTCGGCATTGAGTTCAGGCATTGAGTTCGGCATTGAGTTCGGCATTGAGTTCGGCATTGAGTTCGGCATTGAGTTCGGCATTGAGTTCGACATTGAGTTCGGCATTGAGTTCGGCATTGAGTTCGGCATTGAGTTCGGCATTGAGTTCGGCATTGAGTTCGGCATTGAGTTCGGCATTGAGTTCGGCATTGAGTTCGGCATTGAGTTCGGCATTGAGTTCAGGCATTGAGTTCGGCATTGAGTTCGGCATTGAGTTCGGCATTGAGTTCGGCATTGAGTTCGGCATTGAGTTCGGCATTGAGTTCGGCATTGAGTTCGGCATTGAGTTCGGCATTGAGTTCGGCATTGAGTTCAGGCATTGAGTTCGGCATTGAGTTCGGCATTGAGTTCGGCATTGAGTTCGGCATTGAGTTAGGCATTTTATTCCGGCACAGTTCAGAAAGTAAGGCCTGGATGAACACAAGCTTCTCTAATCTTTAGTTTTTTTCTCTGTTTCTCTTTTTCTCTGTCAGCATCTCTTACCATGTGTTGACCCACCCTGGAGTAATTAGAATAAGTCTGTTCTCTTTAGTGATCTAATAAAGTCTGCTTTTTACAGAAAGCGCCCACCCAAACAGCTTCTGTACCCAAGCCTGCAGAACACAATGGCTACAAGGGCTGTCTGCATTGAACCTTCTTTTTATTGCTTTGTTTTTTGCACTGACTCTATACAGACTCTACACTGACTCTATACAGACTCTACACACACTGACTCTATACAGACTCTACACTGACTCTATACAGACTCTACACACACTGACTCTATACAGACTCTACACACACTGACTCTATACAGACTCTACACTGACTCTATACAGACTCTACACACACTGACTCTATACAGACTCTACACTGACTCTATACAGACTCTACACTGACTCTATACAGACTCTACACTGACTCTATACAGACTCTACACACACTGACTCTATACAGACTCTACACTGACTCTATACAGACTCTACACACACTGACTCTATACAGACTCTACACTGACTCTATACAGACTCTACACACACTGACTCTATACAGACTCTACACACACTGACTCTATACAGACTCTACACTGACTCTATACAGACTCTACACACACTGACTCTATACAGACTCTACACACACTGACTCTATACAGACTCTACACTGACTCTATACAGACTCTACACACACTGACTCTATACAGACTCTACACTGACTCTATACAGACTCTACACACACTGACTCTATACAGACTCTACACACACTGACTCTATACAGACTCTACACACACTGACTCTATACAGACTCTACACACATTGACTCTATACAGACTCTACACTGACTCTATACAGACTCTACACTGACTCTATACAGACTCTACACTGACTCTATACAGACTCTACACTGACTCTATACAGACTCTACACTGACTCTATACAGACTCTACACTGACTCTATACAGACTCTACACTGACTCTATACAGACTCTACACTGACTCTATACAGACTCTACACTGACTCTATACAGACTCTACACACACTGACTCTATACAGACTCTACACACACTGACTCTATACAGACTCTACACTGACTCTATACAGACTCTACACTGACTCTATACAGACTCTACACTGACTCTATACAGACTCTACACTGACTCTATACAGACTCTACACTGACTCTATACAGACTCTACACTGACTCTATACAGACTCTACACTGACTCTATACAGACTCTACACTGACTCTATACAGACTCTACACACACTGACTCTATACAGACTCTACACTGACTCTATACAGACTCTACACTGACTCTATACAGACTCTACACTGACTCTATACAGACTCTACACTGACTCTATACAGACTCTACACTGACTCTATACAGACTCTACACACACTGACTCTATACAGACTCTACACTGACTCTATACAGACTCTACACACACTGACTCTATACAGACTCTACACACACTGACTCTATACAGACTCTACACTGACTCTATACAGACTCTACACACACTGACTCTATACAGACTCTACACACACTGACTCTATACAGACTCTACACACACTGACTCTATACAGACTCTACACACATTGACTCTATACAGACTCTACACTGACTCTATACAGACTCTACACTGACTCTATACAGACTCTACACTGACTCTATACAGACTCTACACTGACTCTATACAGACTCTACACTGACTCTATACAGACTCTACACTGACTCTATACAGACTCTACACTGACTCTATACAGACTCTACACTGACTCTATACAGACTCTACACTGACTCTATACAGACTCTACACACACTGACTCTATACAGACTCTACACACACTGACTCTATACAGACTCTACACTGACTCTATACAGACTCTACACTGACTCTATACAGACTCTACACTGACTCTATACAGACTCTACACTGACTCTATACAGACTCTACACTGACTCTATACAGACTCTACACTGACTCTATACAGACTCTACACTGACTCTATACAGACTCTACACTGACTCTATACAGACTCTACACACACTGACTCTATACAGACTCTACACTGACTCTATACAGACTCTACACTGACTCTATACAGACTCTACACTGACTCTATACAGACTCTACACTGACTCTATACAGACTCTACACTGACTCTATACAGACTCTACACACACTGACTCTATACAGACTCTACACTGACTCTATACAGACTCTACACACACTGACTCTATACAGACTCTACACACACTGACTCTATACAGACTCTACACTGACTCTATACAGACTCTACACACACTGACTCTATACAGACTCTACACACACTGACTCTATACAGACTCTACACTGACTCTATACAGACTCTACACACACTGACTCTATACAGACTCTACACTGACTCTATACAGACTCTACACACACTGACTCTATACAGACTCTACACTGACTCTATACAGACTCTACACACACTGACTCTATACAGACTCTACACACACTGACTCTATACAGACTCTACACTGACTCTATACAGACTCTACACACACTGACTCTATACAGACTCTACACTGACTCTATACAGACTCTACACTGACTCTATACAGACTCTACACACACTGACTCTATACAGACTCTACACTGACTCTATACAGACTCTACACACTGACTCAATAATGACTCTATACATACTCTATAATGACTCTATACAGACTCTATACAGACTCTATACAGACTCTACACACACACTCACACTGACTCTATACTGACTCTATACAGACTCTATACAGATTCTATACAGACTCTATACAGACTCTACACACACAGACTCTACACACACAGACTCTATACGTACTCTACACTGACTCTACACAGACTCTACACAGACTCTACATGCACAGACTCTATACTGACTCTATGCATACTCTACACTGACTCTATACAGACTCTACACACACAGACTCTATACAGACTCTACACAGACTCTACACAGACTCTACACAGACTGACTCTATACAGACTCTACACAGACTGACTCTATACAGACTCTACACACACTGTCCAACACACACTCACACTGACTCTATACAGACTCTACACACACTGACTCTATACAGACTACACACACACGGACTCTATACAGACTCTACACACACACTGACTCTATACAGACTCTACACACACAGTCCAACACACACAGTCCAACACACACAGTCCAACACACACAGATATGAAACCACACACACACTGACACTGACTCTATACAGACTCTACACACACACATACTCTATACTGACTCTATACATACTCTACACTGACTCTAGACAGACTCTACACACACCGACTCTATACAGACTCTATACAGACTCTATACAGACTCTACACTGACTCTATACAGACTCTACACTGACTCTACACACACAGACTCTATACAGACTCTATACAGACTCTATACATAGTATATACAGACTCTACACACTGGCTCTATACAGACTCTATACAGACTCTACACACACAGACTCTATACAGGCTCTACACACTGACTCTATACATACTATACACACACACTGACTCTATACAGACTCTACACACACTGACTCTATACAGACTCTACACACACACTCACACTGACTCTATACAGACTCTACACACACAGTCCAACACACACACTCACACTGACTCTATACAGACTCTACACACACAGACCAACAGACACACTCACACTGACTCTATACAGACTCTACACACACAGTCCTACACACACTGACTCTATACAGACTCTATACACACAGTCCTACACACACACTCACACTGACTCTATACAGACTCTACACACACTGACTCTATACAGACTCTACACACACACTGACTCTATACAGACTCTACACACACTGTCCAACACACACAGACTCTATACAGACTCTACACACACTGAATCTATACATACTCTACATACACAGTCCAACACACACACTCACACTGACTCTATACAGACTCTACACACACAGTCCTACACACACACTCACACTGACTCTATACAGACTCTACACACACTGACTCTATACAGACTCTACACACACTGACTCTATACAGACTCTACACACACTGTCCAACACACACTCACACTGACTCTATACAGACTCTACACACACAGTCCAACACACACAGTCCAACACACACAGTCCAACACACACAGATATGAAACCACACACACACTGACACTGACTCTATACAGACTCTACACACACACTGACTCTATACAGACTCTACACACACTGTCCAACACACACAGACTCTATACAGACTCTACACACACTGAATCTATACATACTCTACATACACAGTCCAACACACACACTCACACTGACTCTATACAGACTCTACACACACAGTCCTACACACACACTCACACTGACTCTATACAGACTCTACACACACTGACTCTATACAGACTCTACACACACTGACTCTATACAGACTCTACACACACTGTCCAACACACACTCACACTGACTCTATACAGACTCTACACACACAGTCCAACACACACAGTCCAACACACACAGTCCAACACACACAGATATGAAACCACACACACACTGACACTGACTCTATACAGACTCTACACACACACTAACTCTATACAGACTCTACACACACACTAACTCTATACAGACTCTACACACACAGTCCAACACACACAGTCCAACACACACAGTCCAACACACACAGTCCTACACACACTGACATGAAACAACACACACACTGACACTCCTGTATATAACTACTGACCCTGTATATAGCTACTGACCCTGTATATAACTACTGTCCCTGTATATAACTACTGACCCTGTATATAACTACTGACCCTGTATATAACTACTGACCCTGTATATAACTACTGACCCTGTATATAGCTACTGTCCCTGTATATAACTACTGACCCTGTATATAACTACTGACCCTGTATATAACTACTGACCCTGTATATAGCTACTGTCCCTGTATATAACTACTGACCCTGTATATAACTACTGACCCTGTATATAACTACTGTCCCTGTATATAACTACTGACCCTGTATATAGCTACTGTCCCTGTATATAGCTACTGACCCTGTATATAGGTACTGACCCTGTATATAAATACTGACCCTGTATATAACTACTGACCCTGTATATAGCTACTGTCCCTGTATATAACTACTGACCCTGTATATAGCTACTGTCCCTGTATATAGCTACTGACCCTGTATATAACTACTGACCCTGTATATAACTACTGTCCCTGTATATATCTACTGACTGTGTATATAACTACTGTCCCTGTATATAACTACTGACCCTGTATATAACTACTGACCCTGTATATAACTACTGACCCTGTATATAGCTACTGACCCTGTATATAACTACTGACCCTGTATATAGCTGCTGACCCTGGAACTGTCCCTGTATATAACTACTGACACTGGAACTGTCCCTGTATATAACTACTGACCCTGGAACTGTTCCTGTATATAGCTACTGACCCTGGAACTGTCCCTGTTTTTGATCTACTTTTGTATTTATTTATAGTCTTACTGATGTTGATTACTACTGATATTGATTACTACTGATATTGATTACTACTGATATTGATTACTACTGATGTTGATTACTACTGATGTTGATTACTACTGATGTTGATTACTACTGATATTGATTACTGCTGAAATTGATTACTGCATTGTTGGGAAGGAGCAAGCAAGAAAGGAATTATACTGTACACACACACACACACACACACACACACACACACACACACACACACACACACACACACACACACACACACACACACACACACACACACACACACACACACACACACAATCTGGCCATGTTTCTCCCTCTGCTCCAAGCCTGTGAGGTGTAAATGGTGTGTAATGGGGTGTGTCAGACCCCTGTAACAGCCCATTAGGCACGTGGAGGGAATGAATCTGATCTAAAGTCTCTCTCTCTCCACAATAAAGCATCCCACTGCCTTCCCCCGGTGTCGCACATGGCTGGGCTGGCCAGACAGGACAGGGGGTCACCACAGAAAGAAAGTGAGAGCTGTGTCCTGGCGACAACACAAAAAAACAGATCCATTTGTTGGATATGAAAGTGAAGTTCGAAATTATTCCACACCCTCTCATGTGTTGAAGGGGGTGGACGATGCTACCAACCTCCCATCATGACACGTAGCTCGTCAACGCTTTCCACTCTTACTACAGTATACGGGAAAATAGCTTTTTTTCTTACACTTACCCCTGGTAATAATAATCCCCTTTCAGATAGACACTACACAGGCATTCCTAGAACATTCAGTTCTAGGTTCTGGACCAACAGACTCCTGGACCAACAGACTCCTGGACCAACAGACTCCAGGGCCCACAGACTCCTGGACCAACAGACTCCTGGGCCCTCAAACTCCTGGACCAACAGACTCCTGGGCCCTCAAACTCCTGGACCAACAGACTCCTGGACCAACAGACTCCTGGACCAACAGACTCCTGGACCAACAGACTCCAGGGCCCACAGACTCCTGGACCAACAGACTCCTGGGCCCTCAAACTCCTGGACCAACAGACTCCTGGGCCCTCAAACTCCTGGACCAACAGACTCCTGGACCAACAGACTCCTGGACCAACAGACTCCTGGGCCCACAGACTCCTGGACCAACAGACTCCTGGGCCCTCAAACTCCTGGACCAACAGACTCCTGGACCAACAGACTCCTGGACCAACAGACTCCTGGACCAACAGACTCCTGGACCAACAGACTCCTGGGCCCTCAAACTCCTGGGCCCACAGACTCCTGAACCCACAGACTCCTGGACCCACAGACTCCTGGACCAACAGACTCCTGGAGCAACAGACTCCTGGACCCACAGACTCCAGGGTCCACAGACTCCTGGGCCCACAGACTCCAGGGCCCACAGACTCCTGGGTCCACAGACTCCTGGGCCCACAGACTCCTGGGCCCACAGACTCCTGGACCCACAGACTCCAGGGCCCACAGACTCCTGGGCCCACAGACTCCTGAACCCACAGACTCCAGGGCCCACAGACTCCTGGACCCACAGACTCCTGGACCCACAGACTCCTGTACCCACAGACTCCTGAACCCACAGACTCTAGGACAAATACACATGTAACCCATTTACACCCCACACCCACCACACACTACCTTTATGTGGTGATATGTGTATAATTGAATTTAAACAGCAGGCCAACTCCCAGGCCAGCCTTTCAAGTTAAGAACGAGCATACGCCTGCTTCGGTTTCATTACGTCAAATGTATATTGTTCATAGGGGCAAACATTGGACATGTCGAGCCAGAGAATTTCAGAATATGTTTCTCAAATTATGTAATTATCTTCATGAATGAGGTTTCATTTATTAGTGAGAGAAGGGTGTGAAAACACGGGCATGGCATTAGTGCTTATGAAAACAGAGAGAGAGTTAGAGAGAGAGAGAGAGAGAGAGAGAGAGAGAGAGAGAGAGAGAATAAACACTTTTCTGTGCCTAAGTTTCGCTCTCCTTTCCCCTCCTCTCAGCAGCATCTCCAGATGCCAGCAGTTATGCTGTCTGTTAGTGTCTGGTGCTCCAGATGTACTTCACCCCTCTTCATCTGTAAATGTCAGCCAGAGAGAGAGAGAGACTGTGGATGGGGTGTGGAATTCATATTAATGTCCAGCTGTACAAGTGACCACTTTGTGTGGTGTCAAGTTGAAAGTAGATGCATCAAACTTGACCTTTAAGGCCAGCAGTGTGAGTCAACACACTTTACCTTTAAGGCCAGCAGTGTGAGTCAACACACTTTACCTTTAAGGTCAGCAGGGTGTCATCAAACTTTACCTTTAAGGCCAGCAGTGTGAGTCAACACACTTTACCTTTAAGGCCAGCAGTGTGAGTCAACACACTTTACCTTTAAGGCCAGCAGTGTGAGTCAACACACTTTACCTTTAAGGCCAGCAGTGTGAGTCAACACACTTTACCTTTAAGGCCAGCAGTGTGAGTCAACACACTTTACCTTTAAGGCCAGCAGTGTGAGTCAACACACTTTACCTTTAAGGCCAGCAGTGTGAGTCAACACACTTTACCTTTAAGGTCAGCAGTGTGAGTCAACACACTTTACCTTTAAGGCCAGCAGTGTGAGTCAACACACTTTACCTTTAAGGCCAGCAGTGTGAGTCAACACACTTTACCTTTAAGGTCAGCAGGGTGAGTCAACTCTATCAATCACTGTGTATTACTGTGATATCACTATGTATCCAAATGTGTTATTAAAAAATCGGCAATTAAAACTGTGTTTAGTCTGGTCCCGCAAATTTCACGGTCAGCCAAACAGTTCTTTATTGTATTGCTGTGTGTGGGAGTATTGTGTTTTTAATGCGAAACCAACTTCAGGTTAACGCGATTCACCAACAGTGGTGTGGTAGGTCTTTAAAAAGCTACGTCTGTGTGATGCTGTGACGGTGGTTGGCGAGTTGCTGCCAGGGGCGTGGTAGTAGATTGATTGGGTAATTGCTTCCAGAGTTTCCTGAGGAATAATTGGGCCCTAAATATCTGCTTCTAAAGGCTCTCAGGCCAAATGATTTCCACAAAGGGAAACATTTATAAGCTGTGGCAGTGTATGTTATTGTGAACCCTTTTGCACCGTAGCTATGTGCAAACAGCAGTTATTGAATTACTGTGTGACAGATCAAATCTAGGTGTGTATGTGCATTCACACGGCAGTCTGTCTCTGTGTGTACAGGTGCTTTCGGGTGTGTGTATGTGTGTGTGTGCAGGCGCTTTCCGGTGTGTGTGTGTGTGTGTGTGTGACTAAGGAAATTGCCTTCAGTTGAAGACACACGCCTACTCTTCAGATCACACGGAGGACGTTAGCTCAGAGGACACTCACACAAGTTTGATAATGAAATTACACCCTTCTATCAGCACTGTGTCCAACAGGAGATTTAGAGCCAAGAAAGTTATCTCAGAGGGGACACACAGTCCTGAGAGGAAGTTATCTCAGAGGGGACACACAGTCCTGAGAGGAAGTTATCTCAGAGGTGACACAGTCCTGAGAAGCAGTAATCTCAGAGGGGACACAGTCCTGAGAAGCAGTTATCTCAGAGGGGACACACAGTCCTGAGAGGAAGTTATCTCAGAGGGGACACACAGTCCTGAGAGGAAGTTATCTCAGAGGGGACACACAGTCCTGAGAGGAAGTTAGCTCAGAGGACACTCACATAGTCCTGAGAGGAAGTTAGCTCAGAGGACACTCACACAGTCCTGAGAGGAAGTTAGCTCAGAGGACACTCACACAGTCCTGAGAGGAAGCTAGCTTAGAGGACACTCACACAGTCCTGAGAGGAAGCTAGCTCAGAGGACACTCACACAGTCCCGAGAGGAAGTTAGCTCAGAAGACACTCACAGTCCTGAGAGGAAGTTAACTCAGAGGACACTCACAGTTCTGAGAGGAAGTAAGCTCAAAGGCCTTTTCTCTCAGACTCAGACTATACAGGTTTGGTAGGTCAGACACGACAACTCAACTATACTGTATTTACAACTATTAATTAAGGCTCTGATGAAGAAGTAATGTGCTCTATTGTAGATTCTTTCCCCAGTTGCATTTAATTGACTCCTTGGAACATGGTTTTAATTGTGCCTGAAGGACCTACAACCTTTTTTTTTAGATAAAGTCCCACAGAGAAACTTGCCAAATGGGAATCAGTTCATTCCTTAAACATTGTCTGAGCAGCACAAATAAATATAATTTGTAAGGATTGTAAGGATTGTAAGGATCCTTACTCCATTGTAAGGATTAATGGGGGAAGGATTAAAATGTTACACACAATCATCTTTGTTTATATATATATATATATATATATATATATATATATATATATATATATATATATATATATATATATATAAAGAGAGAGAGAACATCTCATATTTTCATTTTGGTTCACTTTTTGTGCATGTGCATACAGCTGCCAGTACAGCTGTTTGGTGGATTAACAAGAAAGGTCTGAAAATCATAATTTCTTTTTTAGGTTCGGTGAAGAAAAAAAAGAAAGAAAATAATCCTCACCACCGGGCACATTTCTTCTAAGTGGTTGAATCTTAGATTGACTAGAGCAACTGTTTGTCGTCAATATGATTGTTGTGTGTTACCATTTTGTTGATTTCTCCCATGGGTGGCTTGGTGTTTTCCCCCGAAAACGTTCAATATCCCAAATTATTCTCCGTTTACTGGCATTCCTGTACTGACAGCAAAAAAAGAGAGAGAGAAAAAGTCGCAGGTAAGTTCCTTTATGGACGTAGACATGAACGGTGCATCATTCAGTACAACGTCATCATCTCTGACACTGTTTCAAACACTTTATTATTAAAAGTGATGGTAATGAAATGCAAATAAATGTCACCTGGGGAGTAAAGGTTTCAGGTATCAGTCATCACAATCACCCTGTACTCTTCTGTGACAACTTCTACCTGCTAACTGAGAATGGTTCATAGAACAGATGAGTCATGGAGGCATAAACATCCTGGTCTCACCTCTGCCCACTCAAAATCTAGTATCTCACTAGTTCCCAGACCTCCTAGTATCTCACTAGTTCTCAGACTCAGACCTCCTAGTATCTCACTAGTTCTCAGACCTCCTAGTATCTCACTAGTTCCCAGACCTCCTGGTATCTCACTAGTTCTCAGGCTCAGACCTCCTAGTATCTCACGAGTTCTCAGACTCAGACCTCCTATTATCTCACTAGTTCTCAGACCTCCTAGTATCCCACTAGTTCTCAGACCTCCTATTATCTCACTAGTTCTCAGACCTCCTGGTATCTCACTAGTTCTCAGACCTCCTATTATCTCACTAGTTCTCAGACCTCCTAGTATCCCACTAGTTCTCAGACCTCCTATTATCTCACTAGTTCTCAGACCTCCTAGTATCTCACTAGTTCTCAGACCTCCTGGTATCTCACTAGTTCTCAGACCTCCTAGTATCTCACTAGTTCTCAGACCTCCTGGTATCTAACTAGTTCTCAGACCTCCTAGTATCTCACTAGTTCTCAGACCTCCTATTATCTCACTAGTTCTCAGACCTCCTAGTATCTCACTAGTTCTCAGACCTCCTGGTATCTCACTAGTTCTCAGACCTCCTAGTATCTCACTAGTTCTCAGACCTCCTAGTTTCCCACTAGTTCTCAGACCTCCTAGTATCCCACTAGTTCTCAGACCTCCTAGTATCTCACTAGTTCTCAGACCTCCTAGTATCTCACTGGTTCTCAGACCTCCTAGTATCCCACTAGTTCTCAGACCTCCTGGTATCCCACTAGTTCTCAGACTCAGACCTCCTAGTATCTCATGTTCAGACTAATGCCATATATTTTTTTTTCAGTGAGTTTCTCCAATAATTAATGCATTCATAGCAACCCTTTCTACATTTTTAACACTACATTACTTCAGTGATATCAGGATATAACATGTAGTTTTACTCACAGCCATTGAACACAACGTTAATTCCTTCTGTAGTATTCTGTGTGAGCTAGGGCGCTAGTGGGTGTGTGCTGTGCTGTAATACATGTAATGTTTGACATGGAAGCAATGTTTGTTTGTAATTAAAAACAGAAGCAAACACAACTGTTAGGAAGCAATCCATTAAACAGACATAGGGCCTGTAAGCGCTTGAATATTAACCTAGTTTTTGAAAAGCAGGCTTCTCAACTACCGCAGGACATCTACTGTGATGGGCTGAACTTCTCATCTGCTTATCCCTCTCTCCTTTTCAATTCAAACTTTATTCATCACGTGCGCCAAATACAACAGGTGTAGACCTTACAGTGAAATTATTATTTACAAGCCCTTAATTAACCAACATTGCAATTTTATGAAGAAAAAAAAATTGATAGAAAATAAATTAAAATAACATATAATTGAAGAGCAGCAGTAAAATAACAGTAGCGAGGCTATATACAGGGGGGGGGGGGGTACCCGGTACTGAGTCAATGTGGAGGCTATATACAGGGGGGGTACCGGTACAGAGTCAATGTGGAGGTTATATACAGGGGGGGTACCGGTACTGAGTCAATGTGGAGGCTATATACAGGGGGGGTACCGGTACAGAGTCAATGTGGAGGTTATATACAGGGGGGGTACCGGTACAGAGTCAATGTGGAGGTTATATACAGGGGGGGGTACCGGTACAGAGTCAATGTGGAGGTTATATACAGGGGGGGGACCGGTACTGAGTCAATGTGGAGGCTATATACAGCGGGGGTACCGGTACAGAGTCAATGTGGAGGTTATATACAGGGGGGGTACCGGTACTGAGTCAATGTGGAGGTTATATACAGGGGGGGTACCGGTACAGAGTCAATGTGGAGGTTATATACAGGGGGGGTACCGGTACAGAGTCAATGTGGAGGTTATATACAGGGGGGGTACCGGTATTGAGTCAATGTGGAGGCTATATACAGGGGGGGTACCGGTACAGAGTCAATGTGGAGGTTATATACAGGGGGGGTACCGGTACTGAGTCAATGTGGAGGCTATATACAGGGGGGGTACCGGTACAGAGTCAATGTGGAGGTTATATACAGGGGGGGTACCGGTACTGAGTCAATGTGGAGGTTATATACAGGGGGGGTACCGGTACTGAGTCAATGTGGAGGTTATATACAGGGGGGGTACCGGTACAGAGTCAATGTGGAGGTTATATACAGGGGGGGTACCGGTACAGAGTCAATGTGGAGGTTATATACAGGGGGGGTACCGGTACTGAGTCAATGTGGAGGTTATATACAGGGGGGGTACCGGTACTGAGTCAATGTACGGGGGCACATCTTAACCGTGTTAAAACGTATTTCATTATTGCTCTCTGTCTCCAAATGAAGTTATCCTCCCTTATTATTTTACATGGATGGAAATGGGATGTGTCAGCAGGAAGTACAAATATCGCTTGTGCCCACTGCTATGACAGATTCATTGGATTAAGGACTGCATTTAGCATAGATTAGGTACTGGAGGGGGACCCAGGAATTAGGTGCTGTTTCGTCGGATCATGGGGGTGGTTTAGTTGATGATAAATGTGAAGTGTTGCTGTTGACAGGCACTCTATGGCTTCGGTTCAGTCGACATCTCTTTGTTCAAGCCAAGGTAGCTATTAGTAAGTAGCTAACTGTGTTAGCTAACGTTTAGCTAGCTATCTTAGCTAACGTCTAGCTAGCCATTTCAGCTAACGTTTAGCTAGCTATGTTAGCCAACAAGTGGTTTTTCCTGCTGCTTGATGAGCCTTTCTCTGGAGTGCTTGTTTTACTCCCGCAAAATGCGACACTGTGGCTTCTGTTTTCTGACTAGTTGAAGATGATCCAATCGCTTTAGAATTTATTGTGTGCGACGCCCCTCGGTATCCTTTACAGACAGATAGTGCAGCGGCAATCAGTCTGGTAATTACGACTCTAGCTATCATTTGAAGAGGTCTGCTAAAAAAACAGGTTCAATTAAAAGTCTAAATTGAAACAGATTTTTTGTCCAGGAGTAGGCATCAGAATCTGGGTGGTTCTGGGAATCTTTGGACCATACTTGGCCTAGAGCCAGGTGGGTTCTGTGGGTTTGATGTTTGAGGTACTGGATCATTCACAGAGATTCAAACCCCCCCATGCACCGTCCAGCTGTTATCTGGCCTAGAAGTCAACCTTGAAGTTGACTGGCTGGACACCTAGCATAACTCTACTCTGGAGGGCGAGGAGAGAGGAGAGACGAAAGATAACAGAGGACAGAGGACAGAGGACAGAGGAGAGGAGATTTCAGGGTGTGGGTCAGATGTTAGTACTAAAACCATTCTAATAGAGATGCAATTGACTAACTCTGTTAAACGCTGGTAGCATTGATATATTCTGGGTCATACAGAATTTATCATGCAGGATCTATCATGCAGGATCTATCATACAGGATCTATCATGCAGGATCTATCATGCAGGATCTATCATACAGGATCTATGCTGAACCATAGGGGGGGGGGGGGGGGGATTCCAGTCCATTCCATTCCAGTCCATTCCAGGGAGCTATCAAGGCAACATGTGATTAGGTTAGTGAGGGTTAGTGAGGGTTAGTGAGGGTTAGGGTTAGTGAGGGTTCGTGAGGGTTAGGGTTAGCAAAGCAACATGTGATTAGCTTAGTGAGGGTTAGTGAGGGTTCATGAGGGTTAGGGTTAGCGAGGGTTAGTGAGGGTTAGTGAGGGTTAGTGAGGGTTAGGGTTAGCAAAGCAACATGCGATAAGGTTAGTGAGGGTTAGTGTTAGCGAGGGTTAGTGAGGGTTAGTGAGGGTTAGTGAGGGTAAAGCAACATGCGATAAGGTTAGTGAGGGTTAGAAAGGGTTAGGGAGGGTAAAGCAACATGCGATAAGGTTAGGGAGGGTTAGTGAGAGTTAGGGAGGGTTAGGGAGGATTAGTGAGGGTTAGGGAGGGTTAGGGTTAGCAAAGCAACATGCGATAGGGTGAACATGCGATAGGGTTAACATGTGATAGGGTACATGTGATAATGTTAACATGGGATAGGGTTAACGTGATAATGTTAACATGTAATAGTGTACATGTGGTAATGTTAACATGGGATAGGGTTAACATGTAATAGGGTTAACATGTGATATTGTTAACATGCAATATGGTTAACATGTAATAGGGTTAACATGCGATAGGGTTAACATGTGATAGGGTACATGTGATATTGTTAACATGCAATAGGGTACATGTGATAATGTTAACATGGGATAGGGTACATGTGATAATGTTAACATGGGATAGCGTTAACATGGGATAGGGTTAACATGTGATAGGGTTAACATGTGATAGGGTTAACATGTGATAGGGTTAACATGCGATAGGGTTAACATGTGATAGGGTGAACATGCGATAGGGTGAACATGTGATAGGGTGAACATGCGATAGGGTTAACATGCAATAGGGTTAACATGTGATATTGTTAACATGCGATAGGGTACATGTGATAATGTTAACATGGGATAGGGCAAATGTTATAATGTTAACATGGGATAGGGTACATGTGATAATGTTAACATGCGATAGGGTTAACATGTGATATTGTTAACATGCGATAGGGTACATGTGATAATGTTAACATGGGATAGCGTTAACATGCGATAGGGTGAACATGCGATAGCAGCACAGCTGTTGAGAGCACATGAAAAGGACAGGGGTACATAGGAAATATATAATTAAATATAATATCATAATAGGAAATGTATTAGACCATCAAAGAGATTGTAATCTTTTCAATTTGCTAAGTGTTGAGTGTTCTTTGAAGTAACTTTTTAATAAAGACGACCTTTCCTAGGACCTTCATGTCATCTCAAAACATAACTCTTAGCTAAGAGATATTGGCAGATTAGTCATATTCAAATCCAATATTTTAATTATATAATTTATTTTAGTTTATATATATATATATATATATATAATTAGGCAGCCTGACCTCCCTGGCTGAATGCTATTAAGAAACTCAATAACTGCAGATTAATTTAATCTCCCTCTCAAATGAAAACATATCTACTTTAATCCTGTAAATGTATTTCCTTTTTCTTCTGTGTCACTTCCTGTGGCTCCACGGTGAACAAAAACATTCCTTTTTTTTAGTTCTCTACTTGAAGTCATAAATAATTAAGTTTTTTTTTTTTTTTTTTGTGCCAAGTAGTGAACGTTGAAAATAACCGAAGACATATTCGGGCACATAAAGACAAGCTAGGAGAGCATCGGAGCTAATCTGTTTTGTGAGTGAGGAAAGAGATGAGAATTAAAGCATGCTACACTAAACACTCTACAGTGGAGCTGCTGGGTATTCATGTCAGCTACATCGTTTTGCCAGTGCTGTGCAGTGAACTAAACTGGGACGGGTATATTCCAAGACAGATGGGGAAAGCAATACTCACAGATACACAGAGTGATGTGTTTTGAGGCCAACGTGTAATGATACAGAGACAACAGTGAGACAGAGACTGGTAAACAGACTGCTGTAGTAACATAATGATACATAGACAACAGTGAGAC
Organism: Oncorhynchus mykiss; assembly: GCF_057628025.1. NCBI lineage: Eukaryota > Metazoa > Chordata > Actinopteri > Salmoniformes > Salmonidae > Oncorhynchus > Oncorhynchus mykiss. The sequence continues at coordinate 90,602,863 of NC_143024.1, read as the reverse complement.
AACAGTGAGACAGAGACTGGTAAACAGACTGCTGTAGTAACATAATGATACATAGACAACAGTGAGACAACAGTGAGACAGAGACTGGTAAACAGACTGCTGTAGTAACATAATGATACATAGACAACAGTGAGACAACAGTGAGACAGAGACTGGTAAAAAGACTGCTGTAGTAACATAATGATACATAGACAACAGTGAAACAGAGACTGGTAAACACTTGGATCTGTTCAGTGAACTATACTGACCAAAAATGCATTTATAAAACGCAAGAAGTAAAGTGTTGGTCCCACGTTTCATGAAATGAAATTAATAAGATCCCTGATATTTTCCAAATGCACAAAAGCTTATTCATCTCAAATGTTGTGTACACATTTGTTAACATCTCTGATAGAGAGCATTTCTCAAGATAATCCATCCATCTGAAAGATGTGGCATATCAAGAAGCTGATTAAACAGCACAATCATTACACAGGTGCACCTTGTGCTGGGAACAATAAAAGGCCACTCTAAAATGTGCAGTTTTGTCACACAACACAATACCACAGATGGCTCAAGTTTTGAGGGAGCGTGATATTAGCATGCTGACTGCAGGAATGCCCACCAGAGCTGTTGCCAGAGAATGTCATGTTAATTTATCTACCATAAGCCGCCTCCAACGTTTAACCGGCCTCAAAACCGCAGACCACATGTAACCACGCCAGCCAAGGACCTCCACATCCAGCTTCTTTACCTGCGGGATCGTCTGAGACCAGCCACCCGGACAGCTGATAAAACTGAGTGGAATTTATGTCTGTAATAAAGTCCTTTTGTTGGTAAAAACTCATTCTGACTGGCTGGGCCTGGCTCCCAAGTGGGTGGGCCTATGCCCTCCCAGGCCCACCCATGGCTGTGGCCCTGCCCAGTCATGTGAAATCCATAGATTAGGGCCTAATTTATTTATTTTGATTGACTGATTTCCTTATTTGAACTGTAACTCAGTAAAATCATTGATGCATGTTGAGTTTCTATTTTTGTTCAGTATTTTTTATATCTACTCCTACCTATGTGAGTGCTTCTATTTTGCCCCTAAACGACACACACACACACACACACACACACACACACACACACACACACACACACACACACACACACACACACACTGGGTGTGCACTACATCAACAGCAGATATGCCGGTCGTCAACAACTACTTGTCTCCGGTTACCATTCCTTTCTTATATCCCTGATTTATTTGGGTTAAATTATGCTGTCCACAGCTGATTTTTTTCCTCTCAATAATTTACCAGTGTGCTGCGCAATGTCTCCAGAGAGGGCTGCATTAGATTCAATTTCAGGCTCACGTCAGGCAAATTTAGGGCAGTCATGCAGATGCTTCCTGGAGACCTGTATGAAGCAGACTGTGTGACTGTGTGAGAGAGACTGTGTGCCAGTGTGTTCGCGTGCGTGTGTTTGTGCGTTTTGTACATCTATTGCATAAGTGTGTATGTCGTAGCTCTGAGCCAGAAGCCTCCATCCCCTCCTGTGCTCTGAGGCCATCCACGTCAGTTTCATTAGTCCGCTCTAGCAGCAGATTGTCTGGAGTAATTCAGAATTAATTGCATGGTTTTACGGGAGTTGCTTCAACAGGGCTCCCATATGGCGCTGTGCACAGTCAAGTGGAGTAGCAACTGACAGCAGAATGATGCAGTCATAACTTTTTAACTTGTTATATATCTTCAAAAACCCAGAACACATTTAGGCAAAGGCACTGCAACACAGGCTAGTTGAACCAGTCTGCTCACGTTACTGTGTCATAAATTGACTACTGCACATTGACTCTCACTCACTCAAGCGACTGCATGTCTCCGGGCCCTTGCATGCCAAAAGGCAGACAGCAGACACAAGAAGAGGGGCCTAATTTATAAACGTTGCCTACATTTTAAACTAAATAATGTATCTGCATGAGCCATTTATGAAAAGACTGTTTAAGCATAAAAATATTGAGATTTATAAACTTGGTGCACAACGCATGTTTCCTGTCATAAATCAGACCTGTCGTAAAACTGCATCAGCGTAAACGAGCATTATAACTCTGAATGAAAAACGGCCATCATTCACCTTTTATGGTGAAAATAACGCCCTCATTTGCTATATACTTTGGAAGAATTGGAATTAGGCCAAGACAGTAGGCCGTCTAAAGGAAAAAGCAATTGTGAACATGATCAACTGTATTTGGTGTTGGCAGAATGTTTTCTTGCTGTATCTGACCTTTCCTGGAAGACACAAAAAAAACTATTGCAAATTGTTGTGGTCCTGTAAACAGATCGTTTGAATTCGATAATGTTTTGCACTGCCCGCAAATAAAGAAACACAATGTTTTGAACTACAGTAGACCTACTTACAGTGGTAGCCTACACACTTCAATGCAAACGATCAACTGTCTGTTCACCTTTAAAAATTGTACTGCCTTTCGGATGCATAGAGAAAACACCTTTAAATTAAAATAGCCTATATAATGAGCCCAATTAAACGAGAGATGTGCATTGTTGTATGTCCACTTTGGAAATATGATCTCATCATAGCCAGAAAAGTGAAGGATTTTATTCTGCGATGTTGATGATATACAGTAAAATGTGTGCATTGTGTATTGTGTTCATGAATTAGATATTGTATATTATATATGTATATATATAATATTGATATTACTCAAAACATTTGACATTACAGTGTTCAGACGTAGCCTACAAACGTCAATTGAAAAGGGTGAACCCCGTTACATATTTAAAACTGTGAAAGTGGGTCCAATGAAATGAGATAGAGGACGAACGGTAGCCTATATCGTCACTTGTTGTAGGCCTATGGGCTATTTCACAAGTATGAAACAATCACACTCAGAAAAAGGTGAGGAATTGATTCTGCAATGATCATGGTATGTACTTGTCTATTCAGTGCAGTTGGGACAGCGGACAGTTGTGACTGAATGTATTACCGTCCTCCATGTTGTCAGTGTATGTAACATGATGTACTGACTGGTTTAAATGTGAATGATGTGAGAATGTACAGTACATGTATGTGACTATTTTAATGAAGGTGATGCCAAAGAAAGAATTCCAGCCTGGATGGACAGTAAAAGTTTTATTCTAGTCTATTCTATTCTACAGCATTGAAATGATTAATAGAATGCATAGATTAAATGAATCGATTTTCGCTCTTCTCACTAACAGCAAATGATTGCATCTTGTTACTATATTTCTACCATTTTTTTTGTTCTGAATAAGAGTGTCATCATATATTCCTGCACCAGGCTACTACTAGTCTACTGTTGCCTTCTGGCAATGCAAGACTGCAACCAGTAGAAACTGTGGTCTAAAGTTTGTGAGACTATGAGCACATTCTCACTTGTCAACTTTTGCGTGAAAACGTTTGCGTGAAAACTAACACAAACATGTTTTGGGGTATATTTTGTACACACACAACGAATATAAATTAGGCCTGACGTGTACACATCTCCATACAGCGTCAAGCTCTAATTCACTGCTATGAAACAAAAAAATCACTTTAGCGAAGAACTTTAGCGAAGAACTTTAGCGAAGAACTTTAGCGAAGCGTCACTGAGTCGAAGAAGGAATCTACAGACATTGACGTAAGGTCCTGAATTGAATTAGCTTCCATTTAGCTGTGCATTTTTAAAATATATATATACAGAAACCAGTGGATGCCTATCAGAGGAGGAAGGGGAGGACCAACTTTAGTAAATATATTGACGTCATGAAATAATAGATTATAACACACTGTTTTGCAATGAAGGTCTACAGTAGCCTGAACAGCCATGGTGTAGAAGGAGGAATTCCCATCTTCCTCTGGGTATATTGACTTCAATACAAAATCTAGGAGGCTCTTGGCTCTCAACCCATGCCATAGACTTATACAGTAATTAAGACAAACTCCAGAGGACATCCTCCAACCTATCAGAGCTCTTGAAGAATTAACTGACATGTTGTCCACCCAATTGAATGGATCAGAGAAATAATCTAGTACTGAAAGCAGTTAGCCAGCACCGCAGGTTTGGACAGATGAATGTATTCAAAGTGAAGGAGAAGCACGAGGAAAGAGAAAGAGCTATCTCTATTTCAAATGGTTGTACTTTCACATACCCTAACCTTAACCTGTTAACCTACTTCCTAACCCTAACCCTATAACCTACCTCCTAACCTTAACCCTAACCTTAACCCTAACCTTAACCCGTTAACCTACTTCCTAACCTAACCCTATAACCTACCTCCTAACTTTAACCCTAACCTTAACCCTAACCTTAACCCTAACCCTTTAACCTACCTCCTAACCTTAACGTACTTCCTAACCTAACCCTATAACCTACCTCCTAACTTTAACCCTAACCTTAACCCTAACCTTAACCCTAACCCTTTAACCTACCTCCTAACCTTAACGTACTTCCTAACCTAACCCTATAACCTACCTCCTAACCTTAACCCTAACCTTAACCCTAACCTTAACCCTTTAACCTACCTCCTAACCTTAACGTACCTCCTAACCTTAACCCTAACCTTAACCCTTTCAGCTGACTCTTCCCCTAAACCTATCCTTAACCTTTTAACCTAACTCCCAAACTTAATCCTAACCTTAACCCCTAACCCAAATCATAGCCAGCCTGCTAATGTTAGCCACCTAGACATGTAGCTACAATTCGAATATCAAATCAAATAAGATTTTATTTGTCACATACACATTTTTAGTAGATGTTTTTGCAGGTGTCGTGAAAAACTTGTGTTTGTAGCTCCAACAGTGCAGTAATATCTAACAATTCACAACAATACACACAACCTAAATGTAAAACAATGTAATTAAGGAATATAGAAGTATTAGTTTGAGCGTTGTTGGAGTGGCATTGACTAAAATACAGTAGAAAAGCATACAGCAAATCAACTGTATTTGTCACATACACATGGTTAGCAGATGTTAATGCGAGTGTAGCGAAATGCTTGTGCTTCTAGTTCCGACAATGCAGTAATAACCAACGAGTAATCTAACCTAACAATTCCAAAACTACTACCTTATAGACACAAGTGTAAAGGGATAAAGAATATGTACATAAAGATATATGAATGAGTGATGGTACAGAACGGCATAGGCAAGATGCAGTAGATGGTATCGAGTACAGTATATACATATGAGATGAGTAATGTAGGGTATGTAAACAAAGTGGCATAGTTTAAAGTGGCTAGTGATACATGTATTACATAAAGATGCAGTAGATGAAATAGAGTACAGTAGGAACGCGAAGCGAGGCGACCATCTCCATCTCTGTCAGCATATGCATATGAGATGAGCAAAGCAAAAACATGTAAACATTATTAAAGTGAACTAGAGTTCCATTATTAAAGCGGCCAGTGATTTCAAGTCTATGTATAATGGGAAGCAGATAAAAGCTTCAGATAAAAGCTGTTTTTCAGTCTCTCGGTCTCCGCTTTGATGCATCTGTACTGACCTCGTCTTTTGGATGATAGCGGGGTTATTAGGCAGTAACTCGGGTGGTTGTTGTCCTTGATGATCTTTATGGCCTTCCTGTGACATCGGGTGCAATAGGTGTCATGGAGGGCAGGTAGTTTGCTCCCGGTAATGCTTTGGGCAGACCCTACCCTCTGGAGAGCCCTGCGGTTGCGGGCGGTGCAGTTGCCGTACCATGCAGTGATACAGCCCAATAGGATGTTCTCAATTGTGGTGGTCTGCGGCGGTGTGTCACAGCATCATTGGACTGAGCTTGTTATCATTGCAGGCAATCTCAACGCTGTGCGTTACAGGGAAGACATTCTCCTCCCTCATGTGGTACCCTTCCTGCAGGCTCATCCTGACATGACCCTCCAGCATGACAATGCCACCAGCCATACTGCTGATTCTGTGCGTGATTTCCTGTAAGACAGGAATGTCAGTTTTCTGCCATGGCCAGCGAAGAGCCAGGATCTCAATGCCATTGAGCACATCTGGGACCTCTTGGATCGGAGGGTGCGGGCTAAGGCTATTCCCGCCAGAAATGTCTGGGAACTTGCAGGTGCCTTGGTGGAAGAGTGGGGTAACATCTCACAGCAAGAACTGGCAAATCTGATGTAGTCCATGAGGAGGAGATGCACTGCAGTACTTAATGCAGCTGGTGGCCACACCAGATACTGACTGTTACTTTTGATTTTGACCCCCATCCCCTTTGTTCAGGGACACATTATTTTTTCATTATTTATTTTCATTTGTATTTATTTAACTAGGAAAGTCAGTTAAGAACAAATTATCATTTATAATGATGGCCTACCCCAGCTAAACAAAGCTGGATGTCCGTTCAGGCTTCTGGCAGATACCCCTGACACCAGAGAATTGGGTGCTCACATCGTTTATAACACAGTTTGGCCAGTACTGTTTTAACGTTTTGCCATTTGGAATCACTTCCGGTCCTGAGCATTTCCAAAGTAGCAGGTCCCAGATGTTGGATGGGCTGAGTGGAGTCAAAGTCCACGTGGACGACGTGCTTGGACGGGACAGAACAGAACATGGTGTAAGGCTGATAGCAGTTCTGACCAGACCCAGGAGACTGGCCTGACACTCAATGAACAAATGCACCTTTGCACAGTCAGAGGTCATAGTCAAAGGTCTTGTTCTTGGGACACAAAATCAGTGTATCTGGATGAGCGGCATCACAGACATGCCCATTCCCCAGTCAGGACCTTCCTAGGCATGGCCACATATGTGGGTAAGTTCCTCCCACAGTATTCAGATCCACCCCTAAGAGACTTACTAGCCAAAGAGAAGGTCATGGGGTCACATTCAACAGGTGACATTTGACAAATCAAAGAAGACATGGCCTCACAGAGAGTGCTGGCCCAGTACTGTCCCCACGCTACGTATCAGCAGATGCATCATCCTTTGGGCTAGGTGTGCTCCTCACACAGATGCAGGACAACATGGTGTCCAATAGCACACATCTCATAAACGCTTAGGTATGTTCAAGTGGAGAACGAGACGTCGGCTATCACATGGGCATGTGAAATGCTCAGCCACTACCTCACTGGCCTGCAGTTTAACGACTTGCCTCACAGATTTCTGTGCTTTCGCCTCAGATTGCTGAGGTTCACCTAGAAGATGGTGTATGTGCCAGGGAAGGCACAGATCATAGCAGACACACTCTCCAGGGCCCCAATTAAACGTCCATTATTAACAGAGGAGGAGCAATGTTTAGAGGGTGAGGTAAAGGTGCCCAGTAAGAGACAGGCTACCTGCATCTCAGACCAAACTGCAGCAGATTGCAGAGGAGTAACAGTGAGACTCCATGTTCCGACAGATAGTGCAGCAGTGCAAAAAGGGATGGTCCAGGCAGGAAGAACTGCCTAAGCTGCTGACACCAAAGAGACTTCCACTGTAATGGAGATCTTCTCATGAAAGGACCACGGATAGTTATCCCAGAGACTATACCAGATACTCTATCCCAGAGACTCTATCCCAGAGACACTCTCCCATAGACTCTCCCAGAGACTCTATCCCAGAGACACTCTCCCATAGACTCTCCCATAGACTCTCCCAGAGACTCTCCCATAGACTCTCCCAGAGACTCTATCCCAGAGACTCTATCCCAGAGACACTCTCCCATAGACTCTCCCATAGACTCTCCCAGAGACTCTCCCAGAGACTCTCCCAGAGCCTCTATCCCAGAGACTCTATTCCAGAGACTCTCCCAGAGACTCTATCCTGGAGACTCTCCCAGAGACTCTATCCCAGAGACTCTCCCAGAGACTCTATTCCAGAGACTCTATCCCATAGACTCTCCCATAGACTCTATCCCAGAGACTCTCCCAGAGACTCTATTCCAGAGACTCTCCCATAGACTCTCCCAGAGACTCTCCCAGAGACTCTCCCATAGACTCTCCCATAGACTCTCCCATAGACTCTATCCAATAGACTCTCCCAGAGACTCTATCCCAGAGACTCTCCCAGAGACTCTCCCAGAGACTCTCCCATAGACTCTTTCCCAGAGACTCTCCCAGAGACTCTATCCCAGAGACTCTCCCAGAGACTCTATTCCATAGACTCTCCCATAGACTATCCCAGACTCTCTCTACAGAAATGCTAGATAGAGTGCATGAGGTACACATGGGGATAGCCAAATGCAGACTGAGGGCTCAACAGTCGGTGTGGTGGCTGGGTCTGAGTACATAGAATACCAAGCTGGCGGCCCAGTGTGAGGTGTATGCGAAATATCAACCCTGTCATCTTGAACCAATGATGGCAATGGAGCTGCTAAAACGCCCATGGCAAAAGGTAGGGGCAGATATGTTATATTGGAAAAAGGACACTTATCTGCTAGTGGTAGATTACTACTCAAGATACATTGAAATAGCAAAGACACCCATAACCACATCAGCTGATGCTATGAAGGGATTAAAGCGCAATTTATGTTCCAGGCAAGTGATCGCTAAGGTCTTAGTTACAGAAAACGCTCCCCAGTTCTCCAAGAGCTCCTATTGGCTTCAGAATATGACTTCACACATGTGACCAGTAGCCCCTACCATGCACAGAGTAATGGTGAGACAGAGAGATCTGTGAAAACAGTCAAGGGACTGATGAAAAAGAACAAGGATCCGTACAGGGCTCTGTTAGCTTACAGACTTATATCACTGCATCATGGGTCGTCGCCAGCCCGAGCTCCTGCGCTCCTCATTGCCTGTCTCTCAGGCTCAGCTTAAACCCGATTGCCTAACAGGAAGGCCTTCGTTGAGAGGGACAAACAGCTAAAACAAACACAAACTGGAGACTTTAATCGGAGACACCGTGCTACGGAGAGGCCAGAGCTGACAGAAGGTCAAAGTGTGTAGATTACAAACTCGAAGACAGCAGCAATAGTGCTAAGGACAGCGGATGCCGCACGCTCCTATGTGGTGGACACAGATCTATTAGCCACACAAGCTGAGGAGGCCACAGACAATGCACAAGAAGAGGAGGAAGTAGAGAGAATGCTCACAGATTCACAAGCTTGCCCAAAAAGGGATGTGAAGCCAACAGAGTGGCTGAAATACTGTTCCATGAATAGAATACTGCTGTGGAGGACCATACTCAGCTAAAACAGACTAAGTTAACGCATAGTTCAGACTGTATAATTTAATGCTTTCATACTGTTTCAGGATGTGAAGTAGGATGTTAAAGACAGTACTACTGTTTCAGGATGTGTAGTAGGTTTAGGCCTTCTAGGGAGTTTTTCCTAGCCACCGTGCTTCTACACCTGCAATGCTTGCTGTTTTGGGGTTTTAGGCTGGGTTTCTGTACAGCACTTTGAGATATCAGCTGATGTGCGAAGGGTTATATAAATACATTTGATTTGATTTGATTACTGTTTCAGGATGTGAAGTAGCATTGTAAAGACAATAGTAGTGTTTCAGGATGTGAAGTATTTGTATTTATATTTATTATGGATCCCCATTAGATCCTGCCAAAGCATCAGCTACTCTTCCTGGGGTCCAGCAAAATTAAGGCAGTTTATACAATTTTAAAATACATTACAATATAATCACATATTTCACAACACACTGTGTGACCTCAGGCCCCTACGCCACCACTACCACATATCTACAACACACTGTGTGCCCTCAGGCCCCTCCTCCACCACTACCACATATCTACAACACACAGTGTGCCCTCAGGCCCCTCCTCCACCACTACCACATATATACAACACACTGTGTGCCCTCAGGCCCCTCCTCCACCACTACCACATATCTACAACACACTGTGTTCCCTCAGGCCCCTACTCCACCACTACCACATATCTACAGTACTAAATCCATGTGTACGTATAGTGTGTATGTTATCGTGTGTGTGTGTGTGTGTGTGTGTGTGTGTGTGTGTGTGTGTGTGTGTGTGTGTGTGTGTGTGTGTGTGTGTGTGTGTGTGTGTTTAGGACCTGCCTTGTTGTTAGTGTTGTTAAGAAGGTAGAAACTAGAGCCTGTAGGACCTGCCTTGTTGATAGTGCTGTTAAGAAGGTAGAAACTAGAGCCTGTAGGACCTGCCCTGTTGATAGTGTGTTAAGAAGGTAGAAACTAGAGATTGTAGGACCTGCCTTGTTGATAGTGTTGTTAAGAAGGTAGAAACTAGGGCCTGTAGGACCTGCCTTGTTGATAGTGTTGTTAAGAAGGTAGAAACTAGGGCCTGTAGGACCTGCCTTGTTGATAGTGTTGTTAAGAAGGTAGAAACTAGGGCCTGTAGGACCTGCCTTGTTGATAGTGCTGTTAAGAAGGCAGAGCATCACTTTATTATGGACAGACTTCTCCCCATCTTAGCTACTGTTGTATCAATATGTTTTGACCATGACAGTTTACAATCCAGGGTTACTTCAAGCAGTTTAGTCATCTCAACTTGCTCAATTTCCACATTATTTATTACAAGATTGAGTTGAGGTTTAGGGTTTAGTGAGTGTTTTGTTCCAAATACGATGCTTTTAGTTTCATACATATTTAGGGCTAACTTATTCCTTGCCACCCACTCTGAAACTAACTGCAGCTCTTTGTTAAGTGTTGCAGTCATTTGAGTTGCTGTGGTAGCTGACGTGGATAGTGTTGAGTCATCCGCATACACAGACACTCTGGCTTTCCTCAAAGTCAGTGGCATGTCGTTAGTAAAGAATTATAAAAAGCAAGGGGCTTTGTTTAACAGTATAACACTGTTTCCGGATGTAAAGTATCATGTTAAATAGTATAATACTGGTTCAGTATGTAAAGTATCATATTAACAGTATAATACTGTTTCAGTATGTAAAGTATCATATTAACAGTATAATACTGGTTCAGTATGTAAAGTATCATGTTAAAGAGTATAATACTGGTTCAGTATGTAAAGTATCATGTTAAAGAGTATAATACTGGTTCAGTATGTAAAGTATCATGTTAAAGAGTATAATACTGGTTCAGTATGTAAAGTATCATGTTAAAGAGTATAATACTGGTTCAGTATGTAAAGTATCATGTTAAAGAGTATAATACTGGTTCAGTATGTAAAGTATCATGTTAAAGAGTATAATACTGGTTCAGTATGTAAAGTATAATTTTAAATAGTATAATACTGGTTCAGTATGTAAAGTATCATGTTAAAGAGTATAATACTGGTTCAGTATGTAAAGTATAATTTTAAATAGTATAATACTGGTTCAGTATGTAAAGTATCATGTTAAAGAGTATAATACTGGTTCAGTATGTAAAGTATAATTTTAAATAGTATAATACTGGTTCAGGATGTAAAGTATCATATTAACAGTATAATACTGGTTCAGGATGTAAAGTATCATGTTAAAGAGAATAATACTGGTTCAGTATGTAAAGTATCATATTAACAGTATAATACTGGTTCAGGATGTAAAGTATCATTTTAAAGAGAATAATACTGGTTCAGTATGTAAAGTATCATGTTAAAGAGAATAATACTGGTTCAGTATGTAAAGTATCATATTAACAGTATAATACTGGTTCAGTATGTAAAGTATCATGTTAAAGAGAATAATACTGGTTCAGTATGTAAAGTATCATATTAACAGTATAATACTGGTTCAGTATGTAAAGTATCATGTTAAAGAGAATAATACTGGTTCAGGATGTAAAGTATCATATTAACAGTATAATACTGGTTCAGGATGTAAAGTATCATTTTAAAGAGAATAATACTGGTTCAGTATGTAAAGTATCATTTTAAAGAGAATAATACTGGTTCAGTATGTAAAGTATCATGTTAAAGAGTATAATACTGGTTCAGTATGTAAAGTATAATTTTAAATAGTATAATACTGGTTCAGTATGTAAAGTATCATGTTAAAGAGTATAATACTGGTTCAGTATGTAAAGTATAATTTTAAATAGTATAATACTGGTTCAGTATGTAAAGTATCATGTTAAAGAGTATAATACTGGTTCAGTATGTAAAGTATAATTTTAAATAGTATAATACTGGTTCAGGATGTAAAGTATCATATTAACAGTATAATACTGGTTCAGGATGTAAAGTATCATGTTAAAGAGAATAATACTGGTTCAGTATGTAAAGTATCATATTAACAGTATAATACTGGTTCAGGATGTAAAGTATCATTTTAAAGAGAATAATACTGGTTCAGTATGTAAAGTATCATGTTAAAGAGAATAATACTGGTTCAGTATGTAAAGTATCATATTAACAGTATAATACTGGTTCAGTATGTAAAGTATCATGTTAAAGAGAATAATACTGGTTCAGGATGTAAAGTATCATGTTAAAGAGAATAATACTGGTTCAGTATGTAAAGTATCATATTAACAGTATAATACTGGTTCAGGATGTAAAGTATCATGTTAAAGAGAATAATACTGGTTCAGTATGTAAAGTATCATATTAACAGTATAATACTGGTTCAGGATGTAAAGTATCATTTTAAAGAGAATAATACTGGTTCAGTATGTAAAGTATCATGTTAAAGAGAATAATACTGGTTCAGTATGTAAAGTATCATATTAACAGTATAATACTGGTTCAGTATGTAAAGTATCATGTTAAAGAGAATAATACTGGTTCAGGATGTAAAGTATCAAATTGCAGTTTAGTCATGGTTGTGGATGGTAAATTCTTGTTCCTTGGAGAGGGTGAGATGTAGTAGGATGGCCCTTGTACCTATGTTTGACATGCGCAGACCAGGCCAGTAAACCTCGTTGTCGTGCCTCCTTATTTTAGATAATACTACAGTGCACATCCTATCCTAGTAGCCAGCCTGTACATGCCACCTTACAAATGCAGATATGCAGTGTGTTTCGGTGATTTTACTGCCAGCTAGCTACTTCACATGCTGATATAGACAATGGTATTATTGTGTGCAGCTACATTTGCTAACTAGATACCTGTCTAGCTAGCCATCCAGCCCAGGGAGAAAGTACACTCATTCTTTCTCTCTAAAGCATTTATAAGCATTCATAGATGGTCCCCTCCCAGGTGAGCGCCACCACTAAGTGGTAGAAGTCTAATAAGTCTAGAAGTCTGATAAGAAGGCAGCCCAGACCAGACCATGGTGATTAAGAGGGTGTGATATCTTATCTCACTCCCACTGGTCTTCCAGGAACTATGATCAGCTTAAAACATGTACTGTATGGCCATTACTCATCAGCTCTTTTACATGGTCTCACTAAAGCAAAGAATGACAGAGAATTTTGAGGATAGGGTTAGATGAGACATACAATGACAAGTATTAAGAAGAAGGGGTTGAGGAGGAGAATCTGGAGTGGACTGGGTTGAAACATCCAGGCATGGTTGATTTAGAAATATCAAGAAATAAACAGAGTTGAATCAGTTCCTATTGGATAAACTCTTAGCAGATAGATTGGAATTTGTTTATAGGAAGTGAGACTTTAAGATGAGGGCGTTGAAACCCCAACATGAAGTCAACGAGCAGCAGCGCTGCAGAGAAACACAGCCCACGCCTGGTATCAGAACCCAACGCAACACTAGTCAACACAGGGAAACTGATTGAGATAAGGGCTTGTATAGAGGAGCATTAGGACAGGAAGCAGCCATTTTAAACTGCCTTGTTATCACAGCTGCACAGTTGTCAGATCCAAGATCACATTTTGACCCTGCCATCCCCAAATGAAAAAGAGAAAATAAGAAAATATATTTTTTAAACTTCATTTTAGGTAGAACATTTCAAATATTTTTTACTTTTCATGAAAAGAAAGAACCAGGAGTTGGATTGAACAAGAAAACAACACCGTGCTGCTCACACACATCTTTTAAAAACGTTTTATTGTAATCGTTAACATTTATTCTCCATAACAAATTAAAGCATGCGTCTCTGTTCATTAATTGGTTGGCGATGGAAGGCGGGACTTCTTCAGCATTCGGTTGGGGTTTGGTTGAGAGAGTTCATGGTTAACAAGAGTGTTGCTATGGTCTCTAAGCTTGTTGCCTAGTAATTTGTAACTCAGCATCCAATCAGTGCTTTATGATCTTCCCATCTGTCAGTGTGGATTCTTTTCCATATTGCTCGCTGAATGATGCAGATCCTAGGATTAAACTTCTGAACTGATTTACAACACAATACGTACATGGCTACGTGTGTCTCCACTTCCCATGTAAAATGGTGGACGTAAGATGATGAATCGTAGACTTTAATGTGGCCTTTCGAAACAGATTCAGGCTGAACCGTCTACCTCTAACACCCTCAAACTCAACTCTGGACCTCGAAGCCGGGTCCACTGCATTTTTTTCGTGCTTCCCCTCTAATCAGGGACTGATTTAGACCTGGTGGGTGAAGTTAAATATCAGGTGGAACATAAGAGCAGCAGACTCTGGACCTTGTAGGGTAAGGATGGAATACCCCATCAAGAAGGTAGAAATAACACGTGGAGATGGGAATCAGAGAAATTATATTTTCTGACATTCACGAGAAGTGGATTAACGTAAGCAGTTTGTTCTACAGTGGGTTGGTACCAACAGAAAGCTTTGAGGGAACAGTTTCTAAAATGCAAAGTAAAATACAAGTCCATCAGCCAATTGTGAGTTTCTATGGACACTTTTCTCTGAATCCTAACTTGAAAAATTACTGTGTAACTCATTAACACTAAAATTCACAGACCCCAACCCTAAAATATACAAACCCAAACCCTAAAATGTACAAACCCAAACACTAAAATATACAAACCCTAACCCCAACACTGAAATTCACTAACCCAAACTCCAACCATGAAATATACAAACTCCAACCCTGAAATATACAAACTCCAACCCTAAAATATACAAACCCTAACCTAAAATATACAAACCCTAACCCCAACACTGAAATTCACTAACCCAAACTCCAACCCTGAAATATACAAACTCCAACCCTAAAATGTACTAACCCAAACCCTAAAATGTACAAACCCCAACCCTGAAATAAAGAAACCAAAACCCTAAAATCTGTATGGATGTCATATTAGGAATCATCCCTTGGTGGTTTTGTATGGACCAGTCTGACCGTACGAACACAGTATTGCTTTTCACAATGATTTAAATAGGAACCATTGGTAAAGAATGACTGAAATGAGACTCTCTTCAAATTATAGCCCTCCTCATTAACCTTATCTAATCAACAATCCAAATAGCTGACTTGAAAGAAAACAATTTATTTGGAGCTATTAATATACTGCCTGCCCAGAGAATAAATAATGACATTTCTCCAGAACTGCTGTATTTCAGCTTGGTCTGATCTGAGCGAGGCGCTCTCAGAATAATGTAATGCATGAAACTAGTCCCGAAATGTCAGAGTTACAACATCTGTTACTGCACACATTGCCGCAGGAAGTAGGGGCACTGAAGCAGGAAGTAGGGGCACTGAAGGTGCTGCAGCACCCCTGATAAATGTAAATAATGTTTCCAAAATTATGTATTTACTCCTGTCTGAACACAGACTGAATTTGGGCAGCACACACACCAAATATCAAACATCTTCTTGCATTTTGGTCAAATATTATCCATAGAACCCAGCTAGCACATAATGTTCTGAGAACCATCCCAGTTAGCACATAATGTTCTGAGAACCATCCCAGTTAGCACATAATGCAATTATATCCTTCCTGTTTGGCCCTGTCCGGGGGTGTCCTCGGATGGGGCCACAGTGTCTCCTGACCCCTCCTGTCTCAGCCTCCAGTATTTATGCTGCAGTAGTTTATGTGTCGGGGGGCTAGGGTCAGTTTGTTATATCTGGAGTACTTCTCCTGTCCTATTCGGTGTCCTGTGTGAATCTAAGTGTGCGTTCTCTATTTCTCTCCTCCTATCTTTCTTTCTCTCTCTCGGAGGACCTGAGCCCTAGGACCATGCCCCAGGAATACCTGACATGATGACTCCTTGCTGTCCTTAGTCCACCTAGCCGTGCTGCTGCTCCAGTTTCAACTGTTCTGCCTTATTGTTATTCGACCATGCTGGTCATTTATGAACATTTGAACATCTTGGCCATGTTCTGTTATAATCTCCACCCGGCACAGCCAGAAGAGGACTGGCCACCCCACATAGCCTGGTTCCTCTCTAGGTTTCTTCCTAGGTTTTGGCTTTCTAGGGAGTTTTTCCTAGCCACCGTGCTTCTACACCTGCATTGCTTGCTGTTTGGGGTTTTAGGCTGGGTTTCTGTACAGCACTTTGAGATATCAGCTGATGTACGAAGGGCTATATAAATAAATGTGATTTGATTTGATTTGATAATGTTCTGAGTACCATCCCAGTTAGCACATAATGTTCTGAGAACCATCCCAGTTAGCACATAATGTTCTGAGAACCATCCCATCTCGCACATAATGTTCTGAGAACCATCCCATCTCGCGCATAATGTTCTGAGAACCATCCCATCTCGCGCATAATGTTCTGAAAACCATCCCATCTCGCACATAATGTTCTGAGAACCATCCCATCTCGCACATAATGTTCTGAGAACCATCCCATCTCGCACATAATGTTCTGAGAACCATCCCATCTAGCACATAACATTCTGATTACCATCCTATCTCGCACATAATGTTCTGAGAACCATCCCATCTCGCACATAATGTTCTGAGAACCATCCCAGTTAGCACATAATGTTCTGAGACCCATATGTTTCTTAGATCTTGGTGATAGCATGATTATCCTATGGTTATTTTGCATACAACCTTCCCGTAACCTTTCCTTCAGGTTTCCTCATTGTTTGATGTAAATTCACGTTCTCTAAATGTTCCTGGGAACATTAAGAAACAACATTCTTCTGTGGGAATTCCAGTACTTCAGCATAACGTTTTCTACAGGTTTCCTCACTGTTCTCAGAACGTTAAAACAACTTTCCATTAAAAACCACAAGAAAAAAATGTGTAATGTTCAAATAACGTTCTATGAATGTTATGTAAAACCTCTTAAAGCTAAGGGGCTTTTCACTTTTGGATAAATAGCGTGCCCAATTTCAACTTCCTGCTACTCATGCCAAGAATATAAGATATGCATATTATTCATAAATTTGGATAGAAAACACTCTGAAGTTTCTAAAACTGTTTGAATCATGTCTGTGAGTATAACAGAACTTATGTAGCAGGCAAAACCCCGAGGACTAACTGTTCAGAATATTTTTTTTTCTCCCCCTCTCTGTTCCCTATATTGTCTTTGCCATTGGATATTTAACAGGAACCTATTTTCAGTTCCTACCGCTTCCACTGGATGTCGCCAGTCCTTGGAATATGGTTGAGGTTATTCCTTTGTGCTATGAAGAAGTAGGCCAACTCGGAACTGGGGACACTTTTGTGAGTTGCGCAAGACATGAAAAGCAGTGCTGGTTTCTTTTCTTTCCTGTATTGAATACAGATTGCCCAGTCTACAATTTGATCGATTATTAACATTTAAAAATACCTAACGTTTTATTACAAAAGTAGTTTGGAATATTTTGGCAAAGTTTATAGGCAACTTTTGAAATATTTTGTAGTGACGTTACGTTTTTGTAAGCTCTTTTTTTCTGGATCAAACGCACTTTAGAAATTGACATTTTTGAAGTATATGGATGGAATTAATCGAACAAAAGGACCAATTGTGATGTTTATGGGACATGTTGGAGTGCCAACAAAAGAAGCTCGTCAAAGGTAATGCATGTTTTATATTTTATTTCAGCGTTTTGTGTAGCGCCTGCTATGCTAGCTTCTTTGTTTACTGCTGGTGCAGATGGTGCAGGCTATCAGATAATAGCTTCTTATGCTTTCGCCGAAAAGCATTTTTAAAATCTGACATGTTGGCTGGATTCACAACGAGTGTCACTTTAATTGAGTATCTTGCTTGTGTGATTTAATGAAAGTTTTGAATTTTATAGCATTTTATTTGAATCTGGCGCTCTGCATTTCCCCCAGCAATTGGCCAGTTGAGACGCTAGCGTCTCCCCTATCCATAATTAAAAACATGTACATTCCGTTCTCAGAATCAACTAAACTCTGTCATTTCCTCTATCTTGTTAAAGTGTGTTTCAGGTGTGTTGGCCTCGCCCACTGATTGGCCACATCATATCTTAATGAGTGCTTGTTTCCTTTGAAGCAGTGTCTGTTTGAATAGACTAAATAACTAAATAACAACATCCTGTGGAGCACTGGACTAATTCCACGGATAGAGAGAAGAAGATCACAGGTGTGATTCTCACTGATGCCATGCTACTGTAAAATAACACATGTGTTTACATGATTAACGATGAAGCAAATGAATGTCTGTGATCTATCTTTGTTTGAAGTTTAAAACAGCTAACCTAAGCTAGCAGTGTTATTAATATTCTTATAGAAACATGTTCTCACAATGTATTTACCTTCAGATAACTTATCTTTTTTTTTGTTCTAAGAACTTGATTAAAACTTCCCCAGAATAACTTCTTGTTGAACCACAGAAAAACTCTCTCAGAACCTCCCTGCAACATAAACATTTACATTCCCCCCAAAAAAAGGCAAAATGTTCACTTCCACTCTCAGAACTTTAAAAAAAAAAAATGTTTCAACTTCCTGTTAGGACAAATGATAAATAAAGGATAAATAAATAACGTTGGGAAATGTATGCCTTCATTCCCAGAACCAATGGGAAACCGAACCCCCAACACAAAACATCTTCCAAAATAAAATAAATGTTTATTTGTCACAGGTGCCGAGTACAGCAGGTGCAGACCTAACCGTGAAAAGCTTACTTTACGAGCCATTAACCAACAATGCAGAGTAAGAGAATATCTGCTAAATTAACTAAAGTTTTTTTTAAAGTAACACTTTAAAATAACAATAACGAGGTACAGAGTCAAGGTGCGGGGATACAGGTTAGTCCAGGTAATTGATGTCATGTACATGTAGGTAGGGGTAAAGATTTTTCACACACTGTACATAGATTTTTCTATTGTTTTATTGACTGTACGCTTGTTTATTCCATGTGTGACTGTGTTGTTGTTTTTGTCACACTGCTTTGCTTAATCTTGGCCAGGTCACAGTGTTGTAAATGAGAACTTGTTCTCAACTGGCCAACTGGTTGAATAAAGACGAAATAAAATAAAAACATAGAATAAAAAGAGACAAGGCATAGAAAATAAACAGTGAGTAGCAGCAGCGTAAAAAAGAGGGTATATGTAAATAGTCTGGGTAGCCAGTAATCAGGGCACAGGGTAGCCTAGTGGTTAGAGTGGTGGACTTGTAACTGAAAGGTTGCAAGTTCAAATCCCTGAGCTGACAAGGTACAAATCTGTTGTTCTGCCCCTGAACAGGCAGTTAACCCACTGTTCCTAGGCTGTCATTGAAAATAAGAATTTGTTCTTAGCTAACTTGCCTAGTAAAATAAATAAATTAACTGTTCATTTGGGGGTAGGAGCTTTTTGGACCTAGACTTGGTGCTCCGGTACCACTTGCCGTGCGGTAGCGGAGAGAGCATTCTGTGACTCCTGCCGGCTATGATTGCACAACAGATTCCTTGCGTGACCCTAACAGCATACCCAGTGAGGCTTTGACAATATGATAATGTTCCAATCACACTCTTCATAATGTGAGAGAGCTGAGTTCGAGGTTCGTTCAGTCATTGTTACTCCACTTTAACCCAGGCTAACAAAACCCTCGTCTTTGTTGTTTTGTTTCGGTCACGATGTGTCTCTGTTGTTGTTGTGAAACCAATGACAGGTACGAGAGGGGAACAAAGATGGAGGTCACAGACCCTATCAGGTTGTGAGAATTTGGCCGGCCGTCAGGTCTGTTTATTATTAGAAAATATACCTCATAGAGCAAAGGCTCTCAAACCTCTCCTCGGTGACACCCCAACCATTCCAGGTATTTTACCTCTTCCACAGGTAGTACACCTAATTCAACTAACCATCAATCCCTTGACTAGATGAATCAGGTAAGTTAGTTCAAGGAGAGGTTTGAGGAACAATGTCACAGAGTGTGACAGAGATCTGATTGCCTGCAGGGTCTCTTTTCTTTATGGTTATTTGAAAGGTGAAAGTTCAGGCCCACTCAGGGGCAGATGGGTTTTTATTTAATTAACTCTGTGGGAACACCTGGGGCTACGATGTGTGTGTGTGTGTGTGTGTGTGACTGTTACCTCACCTGCCATCCCTAAGATAAGATCTGTGTTCCAATAAGAGTTCAGAGGTCAGTGAGAGAGTGGCCTTCAGGCTGTGTGCTGACAGCAAAATGAGCAGCTGTCACGTTGTCGTGACAACTTATTTCTTCTTTGTGGAGCATTTAATGTTTTCCTTAAGCGTCACCATGTGTCTGTAGAACGCTTCATTCACTAACTCCCATCAATCTGTTTTTACTTAATTAATAGTAAAAAAGGTGATAGTTTTCAGTTTGATGTTTTGATTTGGAAAACAAATACATTGAATATGCCCTCACTTTGATTTAAGACGGTACTGCAGTAGAATCTGGCTGCAGACGCAACCCACTGTGTGGCCTGTAGACAGTGAAATGTCCTGCCACCATTGAGGATCACGCTCAGGTCGCCTCTCCAGACATGGGAGTCAGAGGGTCTCTGATCCTAGCTGCCTGCCAGGCTCCACCACCTCTAGACCCTCCAGACTTCCAGACCCTCTAACCACATGGTAGGGTTGGCCAGGACAGGGTAGGGCTGGGCAGGGTGACAACCAATAGCAGGCAGAGGCAGGAGCCATGGGTCAGGGGCTGGCACTGTCCACAAGCTCTCCCCAACCCACCAACCCTGTAACCTCCTCAGCACCCCCAAATGATTTCCTGACCATTTCTGAACAGTCTTACAGGTTCCTGTCATAGCTCCGGCTTATGATTCCATTTAAATGGTTATATTTTCACAATGGTATTCTTGCATTTCCAAAGCAGTATTCAGGCATCCTCACAACAGCAGTATGTTTTCAGGCATCTTCATAACAGCAGTATTCAGGCATCCTCACAACAGCAGCAGCATTCAGACATCCTCACAACAGCAGCAGTATTCAGGCATCCTCACAACAGCAACAGCATTCAGGCATCCTCACAACAGCAGCAGCATTCAGGCATCCTCATAACAGCAGCAGCATTCAGGAATCCTCACAACAGCAGCAGCATTCAGGCATCCTCACAACAGCAGCAGCATTCAGGCATCCTCACAACAGCAGTATTCAGGCATCCTCACAACAGCAGCAGCATTCAGGCATCCTCACAACAGCAGTATTCAGGCATCCTCACAACAGCAGCAGCATTCAGGCATCCTCACAACAGCAGTATTCAGGCATCCTCACAACAGCAGCAGCACTCAGGCATCCTCACAGCATCAGCACTCAGGCATCGTCACAGCAGCAGCACTCAGGCATCCTCACAGCAGCAGCACTCAGGCATCCTCACAGCAGCAGTATTCAGGCATCCTCACAACAGCAGCAGCATTCAGGCATCCTCACAACAGCAGTATTCAGGCATCCTCACAACAGCAGCAGCATTCAGGCATCCTCACAACAGCAGCACTCAGGCATCGTCACAGCAGCAGCACTCAGGCATCCTCACAGCAGCAGCACTCAGGCATCATCACAGCAGCAGCACTCAGGCATCCTCACAGCAGCAGCACTCAGGCATCCTCACAGAAGCAGCACTCAGGCATCCGCACAGCAGCAGCACTCAGGCATCCACACAGCAGCAGCACTCAGGCATCCTCACAGCAGCAGCACTCAGGCATCCTAATAGCAGCAGCACTCAGGCATCCTCATAGCAGCAGCACTCAGGCATCCTCATAGCATCAGCACTCAGGCTTCGTCACAGCAGCAGCACTGAGGCATCCTCATAGCAGCAGCACTCAGGCATCCTCATAGCATCAGCACTCAGGCATCCTCACAACAGCAGCATTCAGGCATCCTCACAACAGCAGTATTCAGGCATCCTCACAACAGCAGTATTCAGGCATCCTCACAACAGTATTATTCAGGCATCCTCACAACAGCAGTATTCAGGCATCCTCACAACAGCAGTATTCAGGCATCCTCACAACAGCAGCAGCATTCAGGCATCTTCACAACAGCAGCAGTATTCAGGCATCCTCACAACAGCAGTATGTTTTCAGGCATCCTCACAACAGCAGTATTCAGGCATCCTCACAACAGCAGCAGCATTCAGGCATCCTCACAACAGCAGCAGTATTCAGGCATCCTCACAACAGCAGCAGTATTCAGGCATCCTCACAACAGCAGCAGCATTCAGGCATCCTCACAACAGCAACAGCATTCAGGCATCCTCACAACAGCAGCAGTATTCAGGCATCCTCACAACAGCAGCAGCATTCAGGCATCCTCACAACAGCAGTATTCAGGCATCCTCACAACAGCAGTATTCAGGCATCCTCACAACAGCAGCAGCACTCAGGCATCCTCATAGCAGCAGCACTCAGGCATCCTCATAGCATCAGCACTCAGGCATCGTCACAGCAGCAGCACTCAGGCATCCTCATAGCAGCAGCACTCAGGCATCCTCATAGCATCAGCATTCAGGCATCCTCACAGCAGCAGCTCTCAGGCATCCTCACAACAGCAGCACTCAGGCATCCACATAGCAGCAGCACTCAGGCATCCTCATAGCAGCAGCACTCAGGCATCCTCATAGCATCAGCACTCAGGCATCCTCACAGCAGCAGCACTCAGGCATCCTCACAACAGCAGCACTCAGGCATCCTCATAGCAGCAGCACTCAGGCATCCTCATAGCAGCAGCACTCAGGCATCCTCACAACAGCAGCACTCAGGCATCCTCATAGCATCAGCACTCAGGCATCCTCACAGCAGCAGCACTCAGGCATCCTCACAACAGCAGCACTCAGGCATCCTCATAGCAGCAGCACTCAGGCATCCTCACAGCAGCAGCACTCAGGCATCCTCACAGCAGCAGCACTCAGGCATCCTCATAGAAGCAGCATTCTAGCATTCTCACACCCACTCGTCTTGTAAAACCTCTTTTAGTGAGGACTGCAGGGCTTGGTCAAGGTTGTTTTAACCCGTCCTTTACAGAGATGGACAGAGGCTGAGTGTAAGGTGAGTAATCGCCGTAGAGCGCAGCAGATGGCCTCTTGGTAAAACAGGGTGCAATTTTGTTTAAAAGAGGTCAGCTGTGTTCACTCTCCACTTACTGAGCACAGCAGGCCTTCTATCCTATTGGTTCTTCTATTCTCCCCTCTTTTATTAATTATAAAGAGGGAATGGAAAGACAAAGGACAAGAAAATGTAGTTCCAACCGATGAAATCAAAATGAGAGGAGGGTAAAAGGGTATTGATGGAATTAAAAACTCTGAGACCACCTTTAACCTCTTCCCATGACTCCTCCCACCCACACAAGGTTTCCATGACTCCTCCCACACGCACAAGGTTTCCATGACTCCTCCCACCCGCACAACTTTTCCATGACTCCTCCCACCCACACAAGGTTTCCATAACTCCTCCCACCCACACAAGCTTTCCATGACTCCTCCCACCCGCACAAGGTTTCCATGACTCCTCCCAACCACACAAGGTTTCCATGACTCCTCCCACCCGCACAAGGTTCCCATGACTCCTCCCACCCACACAAGGTTTCCATGACTCCTCCCACCCACACAAGGTTTCCATGACCCCTCCCACCCACACAAGGATCCCATGACTCCTCCCACCCACACAAGGTTTCCATGACTCCTCCCACCCACACAAGGTTTCCATGACTCCTCCCACCCACACAAGGTTCCCATGACTCCTCCCACCCACACACGGTTCCCATGATTCCTCCCACCCACACAAGGTTTCCTTGACTCCTCCCACCCACACAAGGTTTCCATGACTCCTCCAACCCACACACGGTTTCCATGACTCTTCCCAACCACACAAGGTTTCCATGACTCCTCCCACCCACACAAGGTTTCCATGACTCCTCCCAACCACACAAGGTTTCCATGACTCCTCCCAACCACACAAGCTTTCCATGACTACTCCATCCCACACAAGGTTTCTATGACTACTCCCACCCACACAAGGTTTCCATGACTCCTCCCACCCACACAAGGTTCCCATGACTCCTCCCACCCACACAAGGTTTCCATGACTCCTCCCACACGCACAAGGTTTACATGACTCCTCCCACCCGCACAAGTTTTCCATGACTCCTCCCATCCACACAAGGTTTCCATGACTCCTCCCACCCACACAAGGTTTCCATGACTCCTCCCACCCACACAAGGTTTCCATGACTCCTCCCACCCACACAAGGTTCCCATGACTCCTCCCACCCACACAAGGTTTCCATGACTCCTCCCACCCACACAAGGTTTCCATGACTCCTCCCACCCACACAAGGTTCCCATGACTCCTCCCACCCACACAAGGTTCCCATGACTCCTCCCACCCACACAAGGTTCCCATGACTCCTCCCACCCACAAAATGTTTCCTTGACTCCTCCCACCCACACAAGGTTTCCATGACTTCTCCTAACCACACAAGGTTTCCATGACTCCTCCCACCCACACACGGTTTCCATGACTCTTCCCAACCACACAAGGTTTCCATGACTCCTCCCACCCACACAAGGTTTCCATGACTCCTCCCAACCACACAAGGTTTCCATGACTCCTCCCAACCACACAAGCTTTCCATGACTACTCCATCCCACACAAGGTTTCTATGACTACTCCCACCCACACAAGGTTTCCATGACTCCTCCCACCCACACAAGGTTCCCATGACTCCTCCCACCCACACAAGGTTTCCATGACTCCTCCCACACGCACAAGGTTTACATGACTCCTCCCACCCGCACAAGTTTTCCATGACTCCTCCCATCCACACAAGGTTTCCATGACTCCTCCCACCCACACAAGGTTTCCATGACTCCTCCCACCCACACAAGGTTCCCATGACTCCTCCCACCCACACAAGGTTTCCATGACTCCTCCCACCCACACAAGGTTCCCATGACTCCTCCCACCCACACAAGGTTTCCATGACTCCTCCCACCCACACAAGGTTTCCATGACTCCTCCCACCCACACAAGGTTCCCATGACTCCTCCCACCCACACAAGGTTCCCATGACTCCTCCCACCCACACAATGTTTCCTTGACTCCTCCAACCCACACAAGGTTTCCATGACTTCTCCTAACCACACAAGGTTTCCATGACTCCTCCCACCCACACAAGGTTTCCATGACTCCTCCCAACCACACAAGGTTTCCATGACTCCTCCCAACCACACAAGCTTTCCATGACTACTCCATCCCACACAAGGTTTCTATGACTACTCCCACCCACACAAGGTTTCCATGACTCCTCCCACCCACACAAGGTTTCCATGACTCCTCCCAACCACACAAGGTTTCCATGACTCCTCCCAACCACACAAGCTTTCCATGACTACTCCATCCCACACAAGGTTTCTATGACGACTCCCACCCACACAAGGTTTCCATGACTCCTCCCACCAACACGTTTCCATATAAAAATCATGAACAATTCCTGCGGTGTGGAATCCACATCTGTGTTCACATGGATGTGTAGAATCCATGCTGAACAGTGTGTTGGCTTCAGGAGGTCAGTGGTGTTATAACTTTACTGTGTGACTCAGTAAAAACCTCAGTAAAATTGATGTTTGACCTTCCATTCAAATGTTAATGTAAAAAAAAGGTCCTGAGGGTGAAGGAGAGCCTTCTTGCAGACCGTGAATGGAGAAAATGTGGAGCAAAGTGTTTTTTTGTGTTTGTTGAAAGTGTGTGGGTGTTAAATTGCAATTAACATTCGATTAACATTTGATTTGACTATAACATGCTCCGAATACAACACGTGAAATGCTAACTTTATACAAGCCCTTTAACCAACAATGCAGTTAAGAAAAATACTCCCCCCCCCAAATTTTTTTTTTATAAAAGTAAAAAAAATAATTAAATAGCAGTAGTAAAATAACAATAGCGAGACTGTATACAGGGGGTACCAGTACAGAGTCAACGTGCAGGTATTACACTGTCAGAGGACATTAGTGTATCATATGTTTTCAGAGGTGGAATGGAATGGTGCCAGAGAATAACGCTCGTGTCCCCAACCGATCGTATTTTTTATTTGTTCATTTATTTGCATTGTTTGTAACTTATTTTGTTTTGTACATAATGTTGCCGCTAACGTCTCTTATGACTGAAAATAGCTTCTGGACATCAGGACTGCGATCACTCACCACGGACTGGCTGAATCCTTTTTTGTCCTCTAACGAATCTGACGAGCCCGACGTGAACGATGTACTGCTTTCTCGGGAACAGGCTTAAATCCCCGTGAATTGCGTGAAGAGGAGGCAGAGAAAAAGGGTCCAGAGGGCCTTCTGAGAATTCACAGGCGATCGAATAAAACCCCCCACTTCCTTATATTCTGCGAGCAAAAGTGAAATCTTTGGAGAATAAAATATGTGACCTACGCGGAAGATTGAACTACCAACGGGACATTCAAAACAGTAATATCTTATGCTTCACGGAGTCGTGGCTGAACGACAACACTATCAACATACAGCTGGCTGGTTATACGCTGTACCGGCAGGATAGAACAGCGGCGTCTGGTAAGACAAGGGGCCGCAGACTATGTATTTTTGTAAATAACAGCTGGTGCACGATATCTAAGGTAGCCTCGAGCTATTGCTCACCTGAGGTAGAGTATCTCATGATAAGCTGTAGACCACACTATCTACTTAGAGATTTTTCATCTGTATCGTTTGTAGTTGTTTACATACCACCACAGACTGAGGCTGGCATTAAGATAGCATTGAATGAGCTGTATTCCGCCATAAGCAAACAAGAAAACGCCCACACAGAGGCGGCGCTCCTAGTATCCGGGGACTTTAAAGGGAAACTTAAATCTGTTTTACCAAAATTCTATCAGCATATTCAAGGTGTGACCAGAGGGGAAAAAAACTCTGGACCACCTTTACTCCACACACAGACACATACAAAGCTCTCCATCACCCTCCATTTGGCAAATCTGTCCATAATTATATCCTCCTGGTTCCTGCTTACAAGCAAAAATTATAGCAGGAAGCACCAGTGACTAGATCTATAATAAAGTCTTCAGACGAAACAGATGCTAAGCTACAGGACTGTTTTGCTAACACAGACTGGTTCCGGAAGACTGTGAGCTCTCTACAGCCAATGTGAGTAAGACCTTTAAACAGTTCAACATTCACAAGGCAGCGGGGCCAGACGGATTAACAGGACGGATTAACAGGATGTCAGTAAAGTGTCTTCACTGACATTTACAACCTCTCTCTGACCGAGTCTGTAATACCAACATGTTTCAAGCAGACCACCATAGTGCCTGTGCCCAAGAACACTAAGGTAACCTGCCTAAATGTAGCCATGAAGTCTTTTGAATGGTTGGTCATGGCTCACATCGACACCATTATCCCAGAAACCCTAGACCCACTCCAATATGCATACTGCCCCAACAGATCCACAGATGATGCCATCTCTATTGTACTCCACACTGCCCTTTCCCACCTGGACAAAAGGAAAGCCTACATGAGAATGCTTTTCAGTGACTACAGCTCAGTGTTCAACACCATAGTGCCCTCAAAGCTCGTCAATAAGCGAAGGACCCTGGGACTAAAAACCACCCTCTGCAACTGGATCCTGGACTTGTGTAGGTAACAACACTTCCGCCATGCTGATCCACAATATGGGGGCCCCTCAGGGGTGCATGCTCAGTCCCCTCCTGTACTCCCTGTTCACTCATGACTGCACGGCCAGGCACAACTCCACCACCATCATTAAGTTAGCTAATGACACAACAGTGGTAGGCGACAACGATGAGACAGTCTACATGGAGGAGGTCAGAGACCTGGCAGTGTGGTGCCAGGTCAACAACCTCTCCCTCAACATGATCAAGACAAAGGAGATGATTGTGGACTACAGGAAAAATAGGACCGAGCACACCCCCATTCTCATTAACGGGGCTGCAGTGGAGCGTCCTCATTCTGTCTGGTGAAATCACTGCTGGTAAGGCAACTGCTTGACCTCCAACTTCAAGGCACTACAGAGGGTAGTGCGAACGGCCCAGTACATCACTGCGGCCAAGCTTCCTGCCATCCAGGACCTCTACACCAGGCGCTGTCAGAGGAAGGCCCTAAAAATTGTCAAAGACTCCAGCCACCCTAGTCAATTACTGTTCTCTCTGCTACCGCACGGCAAGCGGCAGCGGAGCGCCAAGTCTAGGTCCAAGATGCTTCTAAAAAGCTTCTACCCCCAAGCCATAAGACTCCTGAACACCTAATCAAATGGCTACCCATACAATTTGCATTCCCCTATTTCGGCTGCCCCCCTTATTTTACACCACTGCTACTCTCTGTTGTTATCATCTATGCATAGTCACTTTAATAACTCTACCTACATGTACATATTACCTCAACTAACCGGTGCCCCCGCTGTATATAGTCTCACTATTGTTATTTTACTGCTGCTCTTTAATTACTTGTTGACTCTGTACCGGTACCCCCCCCCCCCCCCCCCCCCCCTGTATATAGTCTCACTATTGTTACTTTACTGCTGCTCTTTAATTACTTGTTGACTCTGTACCGGTACCCCCCCCTGTATATAGTCTCACTATTGTTATTTTACTGCTGCTCTTTAATTACTTGTTACTTTTATTTCTTAATCTTATCCATATTTTTTTTAACTGTAAGGTCTACAGCTAATAATACAATTAGATTTGATTTGATCAAGCATAGGTTGTGTGTTAGAAAGTGTGTGTTTAAAGTTTTGATGAATGGTATGCTGAGTGTATACACAGAAACCCTGTTCTGAATCTCTAATGTCAGAACACCTTTCCTAAGTCCCAAAACACACACTGCCTCAACTCTGTTTCCATGAACCTACAATCTTCAAGTCCAATCCCCATTTCACTCAGACGTGTGTCTGCATGTCAATCTGGCCGTGAACACAGTTACCTACCTCTACCTTCCCAAAAATAATACTTAGGGTTAAAAGTTTAAATAGTTAAATCACTCAATTTACTTTTTTGTACTCTGAAAACAAGACAAGACCAAACACAGTGATTAGCGCCAAGCAGGAACGGATTGCTTCCTTTCTACCACGGATTACGGTAGCAATTCAAAAATGCCTCCTCCAATCATTTCCCTGACAGTAAAAATACAGCCGCCGATTATACACACACACACACACACACACACACACACACACACACACACACACACACACACACACACACACACACACACACACACACACACACACACACACACACGGGCCTACAAGAACACACACACACGGGCCTACAAGAACACACACACACACACGGGCCTACAAGAACACACACACACACACGGGCCTACAAGAACACACACACACACACGGGCCTACAAGAACACACACACAGGCCTTGAATATACACAGTCCATACCTGGGTGGATGGATTACATTCTAAACATTAGAATTATGGTTTAAGGCACGTTTTGGCTGCAAACAAGGGCAGGTGTGATGTGACAGTTTCCCTCATTACATTTCCACACCGGGTCTGACCAAACGAGGACAAATTAGCTTCTCCCTCCTTAGCAGTCACCATAAAAGAGGAAACGTCAACTTGCCTCGTCAAAATTTCACACAAAAATAAAGAATGACCTCCAGGCCGCCCTTTCCAATTCCTCTGCCTGTCTCGACCCCCCCCCCCCCATCAACATTGCATCATGGGTAAACCAGCTTCAGATTATCGAATGTTTTTCTTCGACATCCATCCCCTGTCATTATCCAACTCTGAACAGGAAATGGTCTTTTTCTCAAATATCCTTGGTGTCACGTACTTGTACAGCCTTTATCAAGAAGGCTGACTATGCTGTAGGGGGAAATTACCTCTTAATCATGTAGGGATGATGATGTCATCTCCTTAAATGACTCTATCCTTTTAACAGTGATCTCAACATGTCCTCATGCCATTAAAGGTTAATACTATGACGAAGACTTTATGAGGAAGCAGAATAATCAACAGGGCTCGGCAGAAACACTAACTGTGCAACCGTCAGGGATTCATTCTTAGGAAATGGCTTATCTTTAGAAATTATTGTCGTTCAGGTAATGTGTCTACGATTTACGGAACAATATCAGAACGTGATAAGGAGTTTACAACCTGATGCAATTTTTTACTTACGCATTACGAGCAAAACAAATGACTTGATACAGTATTTGTTTAATAAAGGAGGACCTTAAAATAAAATGAAAATTACAGAATATTCAAGATGAATCTTTTTTATCCACGCCCCAGCATGTATCTCCATCTCTCACATTAAAGCACAGTGAAAGAACCATCAATGCACACAAAGGGAAGCCACCACACAGCCATACATTATGAGCATGAGATGTATGATTTATTAGCTTTAGTGCTAGCTAGGCTAAAACTAGGTCACCGATGACTGCCTGCTAGCTGGCATGCTAATGGTTTGTTTATACTGCGTGTGGAGGGCTACTGGGTAAATAATCCACCCTGAGCACTGGGGACGGACAAGGGCTTGCCGCCTGGAAAAGGCACAACCAGAACCGGCCCACTGGGCACAACTAGAACCGGCCCACTGGGCACAGCTAGAACCGGCCCACTGGGGAAAGACTGGTTGAATCAGTGTTTCTTACCACATCATTTCAACCGGGAAAAAAAATGCATGTGATGAAGTTGAATCAAAGTAGAAAACGGATTGGATTTGCAGAAAAAAAATATTTTAACCTAATTCCAAAGACGTTGTGTCATTTGTTGTTGATTTCACGTTGAATTCATGAAAACTAGATGTTGCACCGATGTCTGTGCCCAGTTGGAAGGGGTGCCGTTTGACTCACAACACCTCCCCGTTCAGAGTTAACACCTAGAGGTTTAACAGAAGGGCTCATCTCGCTAGTTTATCTTGGAGCATGTTGAGTGTAAAAAGTTGAAAGTGGAGAAGAGGAGTTTTCACCGTTGTTAATTAAGGTGAGAAATTGAGTCCCGAAACCAATTTACAGCTCCTGTCAGTGGCATTAAAGTCACATGCCAAAACAGTGTTGCTTCCCCCCCCCACCCTGTTTTTCTATCTCACTACTTCTTTTCCTCCCCCTTTCCCCTTCTCCCATTCTCTCACCCTGGGGTCTTGTACGTGTTTCTAAAACAGTGCTAAGGATATTCAGCGAGGTGTCTCACATTTTAATTAACTCCCTGTGTTCCTTTTTTTCTGAGGCACTGAACGAAAATGTCCTGTCTTCGGCGGTAAAAATCCACAGTAACCCTTCATTAAAATCTGATGATTGTAAATGTTTTCTCCAAGCTTAGCTCAATAGCTATTACGGTTATTGTGCATTGATTGTCATGAACTTTGATGCTTGGAAGATGCTGTCCCCATGATTGAAAAATTATGTCTCCATACAAAAGGATGTCCTTTAGAATTCTCTTGTGGAAGCAGAAGGATGTCCTTTAGGATTCTCTTGTGGAAGCAGAAGGATGTCCTTTAGGATTCTCTTGTGGAAGCAGAAGGATATCCTTTAGGATTCTCTTGTGGAAGCAGAAGGATGTCCTTTAGAATTCTCTTGTGGAAGCAGAAGGATGTCCTTTAGGATTCTCTTGTGGAAGCAGAAGGATGTCCTTTGGGATTCTCTTGTGGAAGCAGAAGGATATCCTTTAGGATTCTCTTGTGGAAGCAGAAGGATGTCCTTTAGGATTCTCTTGTGGAAGCAGAAGGATGTCCTTTAGAATTCTCTGGTGGAAGCAGAAGGATGTCCTTTAGGATTCTCTTGTGGAAGCAGAAGGATGTTCTTTAGAATTCTCTTGTGGAAGCAGAAGCATGTCCTTTAGAATTCTCTTGTGGAAGCAGAAGGATGTACTTTAGGATTCTCTTGTGGAAGCAGAAGTGTGTCACCAAGGGACTGTAGCATTACTCTGATACCAACCCAGAGAGAGAGATAGCGGGATATATAGAGAGGATAGAGGGATATATAGAGAGGATAGAGAGGGTAGAGGGATATATAGAGAGGATAGAGAGGATATATAGAGAGGATATATAGAGAGGATAGAGGGATATATAGAGAGGATAGAGAGATATATGGAGAGGATAGGGGGATATATAGCGAGGATAGAGGGATATATAGAGAGGATAGGGGGATATATAGAGAGGATAGAGAGGATATAAGGATATATAGAGAGGATAGAGGGATATATACAGAGGATAGAGGGATATATAGAGAGGATAGAGGGATATATAGAGAGGATAGAGGGATATATAGAGAGGATAGAGAGGATAGAGGGATATATAGAGAGTATAGGGTGATATATAGAGAGGATGGAGAGGATAGAGGAATAAATAGAGAGGATAGAGAGGATAGGGGGATATATAGAGAGGATAGAGGGATAGGTAGAGAGGATAGAGGGATATATAGAGAGGATAGATGGATATATAGAGATGATAGAGGTATATATAGAGAGGATAGCGAGGATAGGGGTATATAGAGAGGATAGAGGGATATATAGAGTTATAGAGGGATATATAGAGAGGATAGAGGGATATATAGAGGGATATAGAGGGATATATTGAGAGGATAGAGGGATATAGAGAGGATAGAGAGGATAGAGGGATATATAGAGTTATAGGGGGATATATAGAGAGGATAGAGGGATATATATATAGAGTTATAGGGGGATATATAGAGAGGATATAGGGATATAGAGAGGATAGAGAGGATAGAGGGATATATAGAGAGGATAGAGGGATATATTGCGGGATATAGAGAGGATATAGGGATATATAGAGAGGATAGAGGGACATACAGAGTTATAGAGAGATATACAGAGAGGATAGAGGGATATATAGAGGGATATGGAGAGGATAGAGTGATATAGAATGGTATAGAGAGAGGATAGAGGGATATAGATATGATAGAGTGATATAGAGTGGTATAGAGTAATAGAGGGATATATAGAGAGGATAGAGGGATTTATAGAGGGATATGGAAAGGATAGATGGATATATAGAGGGGTATAGAGAGGATAGAGGGATATATAGAGTTATAGAGGGATATATATAGGGGTAAAGAGAGAAGATAGAGGGGTATAGAGGGGTAAAGAAAGAGTTTAGAGGTGTATAGAGGGTTAAAGAGGGGTATATAGATTCATGGAGGGATATGTACAGGGATATACAGAGGGGTATAGAGAAAGGATAGTGTGGTATAGAGGGGTATAAAGATTTATAGAGGGATATAAGAGGGTATAGAGAGAGGATAGAGAAGTATAGACGGGAATAGAGGGGTATAGAGATGGTAGAGGAATATAGAGGGAGGGTAGAGAGGGGCTAGAGAGATGATAGAGGGGTATAGAGGGGTATAGAGAGATGATTGAGAGGTATAGAGATGATAGAGTGGTGTAGAGGGGTATAGAGATGATAGAGGGGTATATAGAGATGATATAGGGGTATAGAGTGATGATAGAGAGGTATAGTGTGATGATAGAGGGGTATAGAGAGATGATAGAGGGATATAGAGAGACTATAGAGGGGTATAGAGATGATAGAGGGACACAGAGGTGTATAGAGATGATAGAGAGATGATAGAGGGGTATATAGAGAGGATAGAGGGATATAGAGAGATGATAGAGTGATATAGAGATGATAGAGGGGGATAGAGTGATGATAGAGAGGTATAGAGTGATGATAGAGGGGAATAGAGTGATGATAGAGGGGTATATAGAGATGATAGAGGGACATAGAGTGATGATAGAGGGGTATATAGAGATGATAGAGGGGTATATAGAGATGATAGAGGGGTATAGAGGGGTATAGAGAGACGATAGAGGGACATAGAGATGATAGAGTGATATAGAGGGGTATAGAGAGATGATAGAGGGATATAGATATGATAGAGAGATGATAGAGAGATGATAGAGGGGTATAGAGAGAGGATAGAGGGATATAGAGAGAGGATAGAGGGATATAGAGTGGTATAGAGATGATAGAGGGATATAGAGATTGTGGAGGGGTATAGAGATGATAGAGTCATACAGAGGGATGTAGAGAGATGATAGAGTGATACTGAGTGGTATAGAGAGAGGGTAGAGGGGTATAGAGAGAGGGTAGATAAAGAGAGATGATAGAGGGGCATAGAGATGATAGAGGGATAAAGAGAGAGATAAGGTTATGGTCATCATTAGGAGTTTTCTCCCACATGCCGTCTTTATCCACAGTGTGTTTAGTGAGAGGCGATGTTATCTGTCCTGCACATTCCCCACAATTTGTCACTGTAGTGTCATTAGTATGGCATGCATAAACCAAGTTCTTTGTAGTATTCTATATATCCATAACCAGGGTAAACAGAACAACGGGCAGATTGCAGGATTTTATACACCTTTCCTCCAGCTACAACAATCAAATGTTTGTTTTCGGACAAGGGGGGGAAATGACAAGGTTGCACGGTTCAACTATTCGGCAGTCTGCTCCGGGATCATTTAAAACACTGGATGGAAAATGGAAATAAGACATCTGCCCCGCCATTAGAGCTGAGAGAGAGAGAGAGAGAGAGAGAGAGAGAGAGAGAGAGAGAGAGAGAGGGGGGGAGGAAGGGAGGGAGGGAAAGAGAGAGAGAGCGCAAGAGAGTGCTGAGAGAGAGAGAGAGAGCGAGCTGAGAGAGAGAGTTGAGACAGAAAGAGACAGAGAAAGAGAAAGAGAAAGAGAAAGAGAAAGAGAAAGAGAAAGAGAAAGAGAGAGAGAGAGAGAGAGAGAGAGAGAGAGAGAGAGAGAGAGAGACAGAGAGAGACAGAGAGAAAGAGAGAGAGAAAGAGAGAGAGAGACAGAGAGAGAGAGAGAGAGAGAGAGAGAGAGAGAGACAGAGAGAGAGACAGAGAGAAAGAGAGAGAGAGACAGAGAGAGAGAGAGAGAGAGAGAGAGAGACAAAGAGAGAGAGAGAGAGAGAGAGAGAGAGAGAGAGAGAGAGAGGGAGGAATGACTCCAACTCCCCCCTCTGTTCCCTTCTAACTCCCCCCGCTCTTTATTTATCTATGTGCTTATCTGGCCTAACTAAACACACAAACCAGATACACTGACCATTGAAAGGCTGAAAGCTGTTTTGCTTTCTTCTCCAGTCCCTCTAATATTACAAAACGTCAACATGGCGGGTTTTGAGTGGCCTGTTAGAGTGCTGCTGTGGCTGCAGTGTTACCAGTACTGTTTACTCAGCACAGTGCCTACGGTGGAGGAAGCGCTGGTATGAAGACCAGGGAGCTGCCCGCCTGCAGGATTGTCTTTGGTCTAGCTGGATTCAATGAGCTAAACTGCCATACATTAGGCAAGGGATGGGCATTTGGCACATAGGGGAGAGTACATTTGCATAATGGCTGTGTATACACAGACAGCCCAATTCTGATCTTTTTTTGACAATAATTGGTCTTCTGACCAATCAGATCAGATCTTTTGCTTATAATTGGGCCGGATGTCAGAATTGGGCTGCCTGTGTGAACGCAGCCGATATGAAGGTAAATACAGTTTAGGCAGGGTATCACATCCGTAATGAGCTAAATGGAAACCCTTAAGGTAGACTACCATACAGGTGTATGCCTTGATCCTTTCTGCCCCGTAGATAGAGCTAACTAAATACACAACCCGACTGCTGATCGCAGCTCATTGACAGTAGCGTGTCTCTTACGTCCAACCTAAAAGATACTGGTTAAGGATTTATCAACCCTTCATACATGGTGGCATCGTAACAGACAGGCATCAATATTACCGTTATTTACAATCACTCTTGCACTAACTTCAGAACTTTGATGTCATTTTTTCAAAACTCACAACCAATGATCAAAATGCAAATTTTTCAAAACTCTTAACACTTTTTCCAGTTGCTTGGATACAATACACATAAAGCGAAGATCATTTGTTCATTGAACTAAAATCACCTGTTCAAAAATGACACAACTTAACATCAAAGTATTGCCATTTCATACACTACATCTGAGATGACTGTCTATTCATTTAATTACAATGATCTAACTATCAGATTGATACAACTGATCAAAATGATAAGTAACTGTTGCATTACTCTTAATGCATAGTTTTATGGAAACTGACAAACAATATTCCATGTTTAGATCATGAAAGTTTCAGGATAACGAGATCCATTGACACCAATTACCGTGGACCATGAACCAATTGGACTACATTATCTATGGATGTAATATTTCATCATCATTCTTTATCAGACACTGTTTCTATGGTCCCATGTACCACTTTTCCAGACCATGTTTTCAGATTTGACATCACTGTACACTCACCGGCCACTATATTAAGTACACCTAGCTAGTACTGGGTAGGACCCCTTTTTGCCTCCACAACAGCCTGAATTATTCACGGTGTTGTACGTTAAGAGATGCCATTCTGCAAAATACTGTTTTAAACAGCTGTTATTTGAGCGTTTGTGGCCTTTCTGTTAGCTTGAATGAGTCTGGACATTCTCCTCTGACCTCTCTCATTAACAAGGTGTTTTTGTCCACAGAACTGCCGCTCACTGAATGTGTTTTGTTTATCGCACCATTCTCTGTAAACTCTAGAGACTGTAGAGCGTAAAAATCCCAGGAGGGCAGCTGTTTCTGAGATGCTGGAATCACCATGTGTGGCATCAACAATCATACCACGGTCAAAGTTGCTTAGATTACTCATCTTGCCCGTTCTAGTGTTTGGTCGAACAACATCTAAAGCTCTCTACTCTATATACTCTATATATTGAGTTGCAGGCAGCAACATGATTCGCTGTTCGAATATAACCTTCCTTGATGAGCTAAATCAGGTCTGTAGAGCTGATGGCGTGACCTAAGTCATTGTGTGGGATAATGTCAGGTTCCATCATGCTCAAATGGTGCAAGCATGGTTTCAGGCCCCTCCAAAATGTACCACCCTGTACTTACCCCCATACTCTCCTTTCCTTAACCCGATTGAGGAGTTTTTCTCCACATGGGGGTGGAAGGGATATGATTGGCGCCTTCACGGACAAGCCACCCTTCTCCAGGCCATGGATGACGCATGCAATGACATCACAGCAGACCAGTGTCAGGCCTGGAT
Source organism: Oncorhynchus mykiss (assembly GCF_057628025.1). Classification (NCBI taxonomy): domain Eukaryota; kingdom Metazoa; phylum Chordata; class Actinopteri; order Salmoniformes; family Salmonidae; genus Oncorhynchus; species Oncorhynchus mykiss. The sequence continues at coordinate 90,565,853 of NC_143024.1, read as the reverse complement.
TCGCCATGCCCGAAGATTCTTCCCAAGATGTTTAGCTAATGATAACATCCATTATGATGTCGATGAGGACCTGTGGCCAAATCCACAAGACAGGGTTGATGGAAATATAGAAGTACAGTAATCAATCCTTTGTTTTGCTTTTTACAGTAAGCCAGGTGAGTAACACTGCAGTGATGTTTTACAGTAAGCCAGGTGAGGAACGATGTAGTGATGTTTTACAGTAAGCCAGGTAAGGAACGATGCAGTGATGTTTTACAGTAAGCCAGGTGAGGAACGATGTAGTGATGTTTTACAGTAAGCCAGGTAAGGAACGATGCAGTGATGTTTTACAGTAAGCCAGGTGAGGAACGATGCAGTGATGTTTTACAGTAAGCCAGGTGAGGAACACTGCCAGCTACATAAATATCTGCATTCACAATGTTGTGTGGTTATCCTTATTCTCCAGACGTGCCCAGAGAGAATTGTTAGTATGTTGTACATTTTTTAAATTATAGTTAACATTTTACTTTAAAAAATATGCCAGAACAATTATATTTTTAAGTCCATTTCTTTAGTATTTTACAGATAGAAAGATGAACAAGGAATTTATCTACAATCTGCTCTGGAGTGTTTAAGCAAATTGAAATCAAAATATTCAGAATGACTTCGTCCAGTGTCCAGAAAAATGTTTTTGCATGATATGCATATTAAATTAGATATTTAATCAAATGTTTCTGAAATTGTAACAGAAAAGTGTTATATTTTGTGTCTACATTCAACTGGTAAAAATTACCCTATGAGGGTGTGGTGCCTGGCCTTAAGAAAAATCAGAATGAGCAATATTAGTCTGGATTATGTATGTATGTATGTATGTACGTATGTATGTATGTATGTATGTATGTATGTATGTATGTATGTATGTATGTATGTACTGTATGTATGTACTGTATGTACAGTACCAGTCAAAAGTTTGAACACACCTACTCATTCAAGGGTTCTTCTTTATTTCTACTATTTTCTATATTGAAGAATGATAGTGAGGACATCAAAACTATAAAAAAACATATGGAAAAATGTAGTAACCAAAAAAGTGTTTAACCTCTTGAAGCTAGGGGGCACTATTTTTATGTTTGGAAAAATAACATTCCCAAAGTAAACGGCCTATTTCTCAGGACCAGATGCTAGAATATGCATATAATTAGACAGATTAGGATAGAAAACACTCTAAAGTTTCCAAAACTGTCAAAATATTGTCTGTGAGTATAACAGAACTGATATTGCAGGCGAAACCCCGAGGAAAATCCAATCAGGAAGTGCCTCTTCCTGATTGGATGAAGTGAAACTCAAAGAAAACAATAAATGCAAAATGAAACGTGAAGCTGCTCTGATTGGGAACCATACCAGGCCAACATAGACATAGACAACATAGACATACAAAAACCCTAGATGACCCACCCTAGTCACACCCCGACCTAACCAACATAGAGAATAAAAAACTCTCTATGGTCAGGGCGTGACAGGTGGCTACTTTGAAGAATCTAAAATCTAAAAATCTATTTGGATTTGTTTAACCATTTTTTGGTTACTACATGATTCCATATGTGTTATTTAATAGTTTTCAGTTCTTCACTAGTATTCTACAATGTAGAAAATAGTAAAAAATGAAGAAAAACCCTTGAAAGAGTGTCCAAACTTTTGACTGGTACAAACTATTTTACACACGTCATATGTATACTGTATTCTAGTCATTGCTCAACCTATATAACTACTGCTGTCCATTTAACTGTATATACTGTATTCTTGTCAAGGATCATCCTATATAACTCATCCTATATAACTATAGGATGAGCAATGACTAGAATACAGTATGTACATATGAAATGGGTAATATAGTATGTAAACATTACTAAAGTGACCAGTGTTCAATGACTATGTACAAAGGGCAGCAGTCTTTAATGTGCAGGGTAGAGTACCGGGTGGTAGCCGACTAGTAACAGTGAATAAGTTCAGGGCAGGGTACTGGGTGGTGGCCGTCTAGTGGTGACTGTTTAACAGTCTGATGGCCTGGTGATAGAAGCAGATGTTCAGTCTCTTGGTCCCAGCTTTGATTCACCTTGTACTGCATCCACCTTCTAGATGGTAGAGGGGTGAACAGGCCATGGCTCGGGTGGTTCAGGTCCTTGATGATTTTCTTGGTCTTTCTGTTACACCAGCTACTATAGATGTCCTGGAGGGCAGGCGGTGTGTCCCTGTTGGGATGACCGCTATAGATGTCCTGGAGGGCAGGCGGTGTGTCCCCGTTGGGATGACCGCTATAGATGTCCTGGAGGGCAGGCGGTGTGTCCCCGTTGGGATGACCGCTATAGATGTCCTGGAGGGCAGGCGGTGTGTCCCCGTTAGGATGACCGCACCACCCTCTGGAGAGCCCTGCGATTGCGGACGGTGCAATTGCCTCACCATGTTTAGGACCATGTTTAGGACCATGTTTAGGACCATATTTAGGGACCATGTTTAGGACCATGTTTAGGACCATATTTAGGACCATGTTTAGGACCATGTTTAGGACCATGTTTAGGACCATGTTTAGGACCATGTTTAGGACCATATTTAGGACCATATTTAGGACCATGTTTAGGACCATGTTTAGGACCATGTTTAGGACCATGTTTAGGACAAGCCATTAGAATGAGCTGTGAACAGTTTTAGGAGATCAGAAAATATGAAAAAGTTAAATGTAATAGTCATTCTCCATCTAAGATGTTAATAGTACAGATGTACCTTTGCTTCAGAAATCCTTCACGCATCATGCATTCCCATCGTATCGACATTCTAAATCCTTCAAGTTTGGAATTGCTATATCCCTTACTTTAAAAAGTTTCGGGGGTGTATGTATGAACTCATTTCACCTGAACTGTCACAGCAGAGCTTTGATTTCAACCACACACATTTCTTATTCGTATTATTCTTATTCTTAAATCAGACGTGAATCAGATTTGACATGATCTGTGAGCATGTCAAATCAAATCACCCTTTTTCGATCCCGGGCTGTATCACAACTGGCCGTGACAATTGGTGCACAATTGGCACAGCACTGTCCGGGTTAGGACAGGGTTTGGCCGTGGTAAGCTGTCATTGTAAAAAAAAAAAAAAAAGTTGTTGTCTTGCCCACTTCACAAGTGTCTTGGTGTGTTTAGACCATGATAGTTTGTTGGCGATGTGGCCACCAAGGAACTTGAAACTCTCGATTCGCTCCACTACAGCCCTTTTCGACGGGGACCTGTTCGGCTCTCCTTATTCCGTAGTCCACGATCAGCTCCTTTGTCTTGCTCACATTGAGGGAGAGGTTGTTGTCCCAGCACCACACTGCCAGGTCTCTGACCTCCTCCCTATAGGTTGCCTCATCGTTGTCGATGATCAGGACTACCACTGTTGTGTCATCAACAAACTCAATGGTGGTGTTGGAGTTGTTTGGCCACGCAGATGTGGGTGAACTGGGACTGCAGGAGGGGACTAAGCACGCACACCTGGGGAGCTCCAATGTTGAGGATCAGCGTGGCAGATGTGTTGTTGCCTACCCTATTTACCTGTGGGTGCCCTGTTAGGAAGTACTGGACCCAGTTGCAGAGGGAGATGTTTAATCCCAGGGTCCTTAGTTTAGTGATGAGCTTTGTGGGCACTATGGTGTTGAATGCTGAGCTGTAGTCAACGAATAGCATTCTCACATAGGTATTCCTTTTGTTAAAGTGAGAAAGGGCAGTGTGGAGTGCGATTGAGATTGCGTCATATTTGGTACTGTTGGGGCGGTATGAAAATTGGAGTGATGATATTGTTTATGTGAATCATGACCTGCCTTTCAAAGCACTTCATGGCTACTGATGTGATTGCTACTGGGCAGTAACCCTTTAGGAACACTTTCTTGGTGGTCTGCTTAAAACGTAGGTATTACAGACTCGTTCAAGGAGAGGTTGAAAATATCAGTGAAGACACTTGCCAGTTGGTCCTGGTAATCCATCTGGCCCAGCAGCTTTATTTAAAAGGTCTTGCTCACATCGGCTACGAAAAGCGTGTTCACACGGTCGTCCAGAACAGCTTGTACTCTCCTGCCTGCTTCAGTGCTGCTTGCCTCGAAGCGAGCATGAAAGGCATTTAGCTCGCTGCTGGGTTTCCTTTTTAGTCCGTAATAGTTTGCAAGCACTCCCACATCCAACGAGCATCAGAGCGGGTGTAGCAGGATCCAATCTTAGTCTTTTATTGACGCTTTGCCTGTTTGATGGTTCATCTGAGGGCATAGTGGGATTTCTTTTAAGCATCTGGATTAGCGACCCGCTCCTTGAAAGCAGCAGCTCTAGCCTTTAGCTCGGTGCGGATGTTGCCTGTAATCCATGGCTTCTGGTTGGGACATGTACGTACAGTCACTGTGGGGATGACGTCGTCTGTACACTTACTAATTAAGTCAGTGACTGAGGTGGTATATTCCTCAATGCCATTGGATGAATCCTGGAACATATTCCAGTCTATGCTAGATAAACAGTCCTGTGTCGTACCATCCGCTTCATGCAACCACTTCCGTATTGAGCGAGTCACTGGTACTTCCTGCTTTAGTTTTTGCTTGTAAGCAGGAATCAGGAGAATATAATCATGGTCAGATTTGCAAATGTGATTGTGTGTGCATACTTGTATTTGCATGCTCGTGTCTGTGTGTCAGTGTCTGTGTGTAAGTGTGTGTGTGTGTGTCAGTGTGTTTGTATGTTTGTGTGTGCGTGTGTGTCTGCGTGTGTATCAGTGTTTGTGTGTGTGTGTTTGTGTCTGTGTGTTTGCGTGTGTGTGTGTGTGTGTGGGTGTGTGTGTGTGTGTATCAGTGTGTGTGTGTGTGTATCAGTGTTTGTGTGTGTGTGTTTGTGTCTGTGTGTGTGTGTGTGTGTGTGTGTGTGTGTGTGTGTGTGATTGTGTGTGTTTGTGTCTGTGTCTGTGTGTGTGTGTTTGTTTCTGTGTCTGTGTGTTTGCGTGTGTGTCGGTGTATGTGTGTCGGTGTGTCTATGTGTGTGTCAGTGTGTCAGTGTGTGTGTGTGTCAGTGTTTCGGTGTGTGTGTGTGTGAGTCAGTGTGTGTGGGTGTGTGTGTGTCAGTGTGGTTGTGTGACAGTGTGACAGTGTGTCACTGTGTCACTGTGTCACTGTGTGTGTGTGTGTGTGTGTGTGTGTGTGTGTGTGTGTGTGTGTGTGTGTGTGTGTGTGTGTGTGTGTGTGTGTGTGTGTGTGTGCGTGTGTGTGTGTGTGTGTGAGTCACTGTGTGCGTAGATTCCAGTCAGACAGAAGTTCCAACCTCTCCTTTATCATCAGATCAGAGGTTAAAGTGGAGCTATCCAGGAAAACCCATCTGACTGTTTTAACCTCAGTGGTTTCCCAGCCAGCTCTGAAACAATGGGAGCTCCGACAAAGACGATGGAGGACAAATAAAACACTGCAGCTATCTGGATAACTATAGAATGTATTGACCCAGAAGCTCAACGTGGTCTTTACATTAGCACACTAATACATTTGATGTGACAGCCAATAGCTACTTCCTCAGAAGGGAATTGTCTTTATGAGACATAATGACCTCACAAATCCACGATTTGACTATTTCTTTTTTCCATAGTTGTCAATCATCACAGTGTGGATTAATCAATTATAAAAAAAATAGGGGAAAGTGCAGGATCTCTCCGGATTCTAATTCTAATATCGTAGGTGTTTTTGTAGCTAACATTGATGCACTGTCTTCAACTGAATATTACCATTATCTCTAGTGGTGGTGACCTGCCAATCTGGCCTGGTTTTGTCACACCCTGATCTGTTTCACCTGTCCTTTTGATTGTCTCCACCCCCTCCAGGTGTCGCTTATCTTCCCCAGTGTATTTATCCCTGTGTTTCCTCTCTCTCTGTGCCAGTTTGTCTTGAATGTTTAGTCACGTCAACCAGTTTGTTTATTCACGTATTCCTTTTGCTATTCTCCTTTTTCTAGTCCTCCCGGTTTTGATCCTTGCTTGTTTCTGGACTTTGTACCCTCCTGCCTGACCATTCTGCCTGCCTTGACCACGAGCCTGTCTGCCGCTCTGTACCCGCCTGCCTGACCATTCTGCCTGCCTTGACCACGAGCCTGTCTGCCACTCTGTACCCTCCTGCCTGACCATTCTGCCTGCCTTGACCATTCTGCCTGCCTTGACCACGAGCCTGTCTGCCACTCTGTACCCGCCTGCCTGACCATTCTGCCTGCCTTGACCACGAGCCTGTCTGCCACTCTGTACCCTCCTGGACTCTGTACCCTCCTGCCTGCCTTGACCACGAGCCTGTCTGTCACTCTGTACCCTCCTGCCTGACCATTCTGCCTGCCTTGACCACGAGCCTGTCTGCCACTCTGTACCCGCCTGCCTGACCATTCTGCCTGCCTTGACCACGAGCCTGTCTGACTCTCTGTACCTCCTGGACTCTGTACCCTCCTGCCTGCCTTGACCACGAGCCTGTCTGACTCTCTGTACCTCCTGGACTCTGATCTGGTTTTGACCTTTTTGCCTGTCCACGACCATTCTCTTGCCTACCCCTTTGGATTAATAAACATTGTAAGACTCCAATCATCTGCCTCCTGCGTCTGGGTCTCGCCTTGTGCCTTGATAGGTTTGACTTTTGATCATATTAAAAAAAGCTTTCCATATTCAGTTCTTTATATTCTGTACAGGAGAAAACGTTTGTTACTCTGTCAACATTGGAAATGACCATGGCACAATAAGATACTGTGATGGTTATTTATGTAGTTATCACAATGATTTTTTAAAATGTATTCATTCAAAATGACTGTTTCCTATTCATGACACAGCAGAAGACCAACGAACTCCACCATCCAACTAGGACACCAATTTATCAATACACTAACATGCAGTGTTGAGTAACTCTTCATTGGGCATAGCAAGGTGACAGATATGTTGCCTTGAGCTTTGAGTTAGAAGGAGTGGTTGGTGAAAGACAACAAAGGGATGAAAGAAAGAGGAATGTGAACATTTGAGTCTGTGACCCCACCAGATGAGTTGGAATAGATGCCAGAAGTGTCTGAAGAACTATTCGTGGATGAGAGCGGCATTTGATTTTAAAAAATCCTTTCTGCCTTTAAGTTCTAACAAAGGCTGAATCTTGATCCAGGGACCCTAAAGAAAATCAAGACATGTTAAATTGGAGATGAAATATTTCATTCTTGACGTTTTTGTTGTCAGGGTGTCACGCGTTAAAATAGTCTCTTGTGATTATAAACATTACTAATGGTGTAAATGCTGTTTTCAACACATTCAGACAAATGCAAAGATCATGCTTCTCGGTAATAACTACCTCATAGTGAATACTGACTTGGCAACAAGTTAAGTACTATTTTGCCTGGTAAAATGTTTAATGATACAGTTGAAGTCGGAAGTTTACATACACTTAGGTTGGAGTCATTAAAACTCATTTTTCAACCACTCCACAAATGTCTTGTTAACAAACTATAGTTTTGGCAAGTCGGTTAGGACATCTACTTTGTGCAACGACACAAGTCATTTTTCCAACAATTGTTTACAGACAGATTATTTCACTTATAATTCACTGTATCACAATTCCAGTGGGTCAGAAGTTTACATACACTAAGTTGACTGTGCCTTTAAACAGTTTGGAGAATTCCATAAAATTATGTCATGGCTTTAGAAGCTTCTGATAGGCTAATTGACATCATGTGAGTCAATTGGAGGTGTAACGGCAGATGTATTTCAAGGCCGACCTTGAAACTCAGTGTCTCTTTGCTTGGCATCATGGGAAAATCAAAATAAATCAGACAAGACCTCAGACAAGACCTCAGAAAAAAAATTCTAGACCTCCACAAGTCTGGTTCATCCTTAAGAGCAATTTCCAAATGCCTGAAGGTACCACGTTCATCTGTACAAACAGTAGTACGCAAGTATAAACTCCACGCTCAGGAAGAAGACCCATTCTGTCTCCTAGAAATGAACGTACTTTGGTGCGAAAAGTGCTAATCAGTCCCAGAACAACAGCAAAGAACCTTGTGAAGATACTGGAGGAAACAGGTACAAAAGTATCTATATCCTCAGTAAAACGAGTCCTATATCGACATAACCTGAAAGGCTGCTCAGCTAGGAAGAAGCCACTGCACCAAAACCGCCATAAAAAAGCCAGACTATGGTTTGCAACTGCACATGGGGACAAAGATCATACTTTTTGGAGAAATGTCCTCTGGTATGATGGAACAAAAATCGAACTGTTTGGCCATAAAGACCATTGTTATATTTGGAGGAAAAAAGAGGATGCTTGCAAGCCGAAGAACACCATCCCAACCGTGAAGCACGGGGGTGGCAGCATCATGTTGTGGGGGTGCTTTGCTGCAGGAGGTACTGGTGAACTTCACAAAAATAGATGGCATCATGAGGCAGGAAAATGATGTAGATGTATTGAATGAACGTCTTAAGACATCTGTCAGGAAGTTAAAGCTTGGTCGCAAATGGGTCTTCCAAATGGACAATGACCCCAAGCATACTTCCAAAGTTATGGCAAAATGGCTGAAGGACAACCAAGTCAAGGTATTGGAGTGGCCATCACAAAGCCCTTACCTCAATCATGTAGAAAATATGTGGGCAGAACTGAAAAGTGTGTGCGAGCAAAGAGGCCTACATACCTGACTCCGTTACATCAGCTCTGTCAGGAGGAATGGGCCAAAATTCACCCAACTTATTGTGGGAAGCTTGTGGAAGCCTACCTGAAACGTTTGACCCAAGTTAAACAATTTAAAGGCAATGCTACCAAATGCTATTTGAGCGTATGTAAACCTCTGACCCACTGGGAATGTAATGAAAGAAATACAAGCTGAAATAAATCATCCTCTCTACTATTATTCTGACATTTCACATTCTTAAAATAAAGTGGTGATCCTAACTGACTTAAGACAGGGAATTTTTACTCTGATTAAATGTCAGGAATTGTGAAAAACTGAGTTAAAAAGTATTTGGCTAAGGTGTATGTAAACTTTCGACTGTACGTGCTCAGACTTGTTTTACTTCAAGTATAAAAAGCAGTTAGACAAATTAAAACAAACTTTCATTAGATTGAGTCACTGTGACAAGCAACATTTGTATGCATTGTGAAATAGTTTCTAAAAATCAAAATGTTAGAACAGCTTTGAATGAAGAAAAAAAAACGAATTATGTTGTGGTGTCGTGAGGTCATTAAGGAGTGAGAGGATTAAAAAACAACTAATTATGTTGTGGTGTCGTGAGGTCATTAAGGAGTGAGAGGATTAAAAAACAACTAATTATGTTGTGATGTCGTGAGGTCATTAAGGAGTGAGAGGATTAAAAAACAACTAATTATGTTGTGGTGTCGTGAGGTCATTAAGGAGTGAGAGGATTAAAAAACAACTAATTATGTTTTGGTGTCGTGAGGTCATTAAGGAGTGAGAGGATTGAAAAACAACTAATTATGTTGTGATGTCGTGAGGTCATTAAGGAGTGAGAGGATTAAAAAACAACTAATTATGTTGTGATGTCGTGAGGTCATTAAGGAGTGAGAGGATTAAAAAACAACTAATTATGTTGTGGTGTCGTGAGGTCATTAAGGAGTGAGAGGATTAAAAAACAACTAATTATGTTGTGATGTCGTGAGGTCATTAAGGAGTGAGAGGATTAAAAAACAACTAATTATGTTGTGATGTCGTGAGGTCATTAAGGAGTGAGAGGATTAAAAAACAACTAATTATGTTGTGATGTCGTGAGGTCATTAAGGAGTGAGAGGATTAAAAAACAACTAATTATGTTGTGGTGTCGTGAGGTCATTAAGGAGTGAGAGGATTAAAAAACAACTAATTATGTTGTGATGTCGTGAGGTCATTAAGGAGTGAGAGGATTGAAAAACAACTAATTATGTTGTGATGTCGTGAGGTCATTAAGGAGTGAGAGGATTAAAAAACAACTAATTATGTTGTGGTGTCGTGAGGTCATTAAGGAGTGAGAGGATTAAAAACAAAGAGAGTCATTCTTAGACTCTGACTCATTCCCAGCTGATTTGACCATATCAAAGGGTGTCCCGTGTGTTGTGACCACATTTCTCACCTCAGGCACACCCTCTGCGGAGAACCCATGCTATTATTAGCTGGAGTGGAGGGAAGAGAAGAGGAGAAGAAAGAGAGGAATAATGTATCTTCGTGGTGAGGATGAGTCTGCTCCCTTGGGCTCTCCGTGGTGCATTGACATTGCCATCGGCAGCACTACATGCTCCATTCAAACACCTGCTGACGAGTGCCAGTGTAGAACCGGCTGCAAAGATAAAAACACAAGTGCTCCCTGCTTCTTCGCTCATCCCAATGTGAAACACTTCTGCCTTCCATCCATCACCTCAAGTCCCTCTCCTCCTTCCTACTCTTCTTCCCTTCTTTCTTCATGGAAAAATCTAAAAATGATGGGAAAATCTGGAGGTAGCAGTGTGGAAAAAAGGTCACTCTGCGTGCTGGAAATACACTGGTCTGGGTTTGTTTCAGCTCCATTTCTCATTGAGAGGTTTGACTTCTCCTGCTGCAGTCCTGATGTACTAGTTCCAAACGCAAAACAAAAGAGCCATGCACTTACATGCTTCATATTTCTCTTTCAGACTATTTACTATGCTATGGATCAACAGTGAGTTCTGACGAACAAAACGGCCTATCCAGGGAGTTCTGACGAACAAAACGGCCTATCCAGGGAGTTCTGACGAACAAAACGGCCTATCCAGGGAGTTCTGACGAACAAAACGGCCTATCCAGGGAGTTCTGACGAACAAAACGGCCTATCCAGGGAGTTCTGACGAACAAAATGGCCTATCCAGGGAGTTCTGACGAACAAAACGGCCTATCCAGGGAGTTCTGACGAACAAAACGGCCTATCCAGGGAGTTCTGACGAACAAAACGACCTATCCAGGGAGTTCTGACGAACAAAACGGCCTATCCAGGGAGTTCTGACGAACAAAACGGCCTATCCAGGGAGTTCTGACGAACAAAACGACCTATCCAGGGAGTTCTGACGAACAAAACGGCCTATCCAGGGAGTTCTGACGAACAAAACGGCCTATCCAGGGAGTTCTGACGAACAAAACGGCCTATCCAGGGAGTTCTGACGAACAAAACGGCCTATCCAGGGAGTTCTGACGAACAAAACGGCCTATCCAGGGAGTTCTGAAGCGACGGTGAAACCACACAGACAATCCCGGCGCCATTCTGCCCTTCCTTCATTCCTTTAGAAGAAGCAGAAGCTTCAGATGTATATGTGAGAATGATATATTACCCTGTGACAGGGGGGAAGAGGGGTAGAGAGAAATAGAGGTTTTATCTGAAGTGATAAATTCACCATTGGACACGTGTGTCCATAATAACACAGAGGAAGTAACGGTGGCACATCCTCTGCAGAGCGTTCACACAAAAGGGGCTGTCAGAATCATCCAACAGCATATGATGGATTATCAGCCCCTCCTAACTAAAGACTCTAATGTGCGAGAACTGAAGAGCATTCAAAGGTTTATATTGCCGAGCCGAAAGGCGTGTTATGTCATGAACCAGACAGAGATACTTGCCAATTCTAATGGTATACCGGTATGTCTTAATTACACATCCACTAGTTTACCTGTATGTATTAATTACACATCCACTAGTTTACCTGTATGTATTAATTACACATCCACTGGTATACCTGTATGTATTACACATCACCTGGTTTACCTGTATGTATTAAACATCCACTAGTTTACCTGTATGTATTAAACATCCACTAGTTTACCTATCTATCTGGAGCAGAGTAGCTCCAATCTGGACATTAGTTTTATTCCAACTCGTAAGCATCAGGAGCAATAAGAGATTGGCTTTCACACATTAACACATTACTTCTGCCTGTCATTTAGTTTCTATCTAGTACAAATGAATTGCCTTTAATAAACCAATGAATCCCACTTGACATGGTCATTACTGTCGCTACTCTCCTCGGGGACCCCCAGACGTTTCCCTATTTAGTCGTAGCTCTAAACTAGTTCACCTGAGTCACTGGTCAAGGGCTTGATGATCAGTCGACGAGTTGAATCAGGGGTGCTAGTTCTGCTAGAGATGAAATAGCTGGAACGGCTGAGTGTCCCCGAGGAGACGTTTCAGTAACGCTGCATTACTGTACGCTGGTTATATGTACCTTGTCTGTACATTAGATCGTAGACCTCAAATCCCAGTTGTGATCCAGACGTTCCCAATTAGCCTTTGTTGCATTATAAATACAGATCCACTTTGATCCACAGCCCAGTGACCCAGCATAGTCTTTCTAGCAACCCCAGGATCTGACAGACTATTGGCAGATGTCCCTTCTGGCCAACAGACACCATTAGTGCATTTCCACAACACTAGATGGTATATGAACATAAAACAAAATAACACTAGATGGTATATGAACATAAAACACAACAACACTAGATGGTATATGAACATAAAACACAACAACACTAGATGGTATATGAACATAAAACACAACAACACTAGATGGTAAATGAACATAAAACACAATAACACTAGATGGTATATGAACATAAAACACAACAACACTAGATGGTATATGAACATAAAACACAACAACACTAGATGGTATATGAACATAAAACACAACAACACTAGATGGTAAATGAACATAAAACACAATAACACTAGATGGTATATGAACATAAAACACAACAACACTAGATGGTATATGAACATAAAACACAATAACACTAGATGGTATATGAACATAAAACACAACAACACTAGATGGTATATGGTATATGAACATAAAACACAACAACACTAGATGGTATATGAACATAAAACACAACAACACTAGATGGTATATGAACATATAACACAACAGCACTAGATGGTATATGAACATATAACACAATAACACTAGATGGTATATGAACATAAAACACAACAACACTAGATGGTATATGAACATAAAACACAATAACACTAGATGGTATATGAACATATAACACAACAACACTAGATGGTATATGAACATAAAACACAACAACACTAGATGGTATATGAACATATAACACAACAACACTAGATGGTATATGAACATAAAACACAACAACACTAGATGGTATATGAACATAAAACACAATAACACTAGATGGTATATGAACATAAAACACAACAACACTAGATGCTATATGAACATATGACACAATAACACTAGATGGTATATGAACATAAAACACAATACCACTAGATGGTATATGAACATAAAACACAACAACACTAGATGGTATATGAACATAAAACACAACAACACTAGATGGTATATGAACATAGAGAAGATAGAAAACACTCTAAAGATTCTAAAACCGTTGGAATTATGTCTGTAAGTATAGCAGAACTCACAGGGCAGGCATTCTTCCAAACTAGTTTTTGTGGCCATGAAAGTTGGAGCAACTTTGACGTCATGGCCCCCACCCTTCCCAACCAGTTATGATTCTGGGGACACTTTCTATCTCTTCCGCTAGATGTCCTCTTTCAGTAGAGCTTTGAATCGTTCAAATCCCGCGAGAATTGACCCTATGGGAGTGAAATTAGTGCGTGCCACGAGAGAATAGGCTGTGCGTATGGGCGCGAATTGGTCCCAGCCATTCCTTTGTTCCAGCACTCAAGAGAAGGGCAGACGATGGCCGATTGAATTGAAGTTTGTTTTGCGTGTCTAAAACATCATAAAGCTTGCTTCTGCACTTAGTTTGACCTGTTTAGTCGACATATAATATGTAATTTTGAAGTTTTGATGCGCAACTTTTCCGGACCAGAGGACGTTTTGGGTGCATTTCAGCTGATGTTATTAGCAGTAGCTAATACAAAGACGCAAGACTTGAAACCAAACGATGTATTGGGTAAGTATGAAGCCTTCCAGAACATTCTGAACGAAGACCATCGAAGGTAAGGGAATATTTATGCTTAAATCTGTGTTTCTGTTGACTCCAACATTACGTAGAAATGTAGCTTGGAACTGAGCGCTGTCTCAGCATATGGAATAGTGTGCGATTTCTGTAACGTTAAAAATAAATCTAACACAGCGGTTGCATAAAGAAGCAGTGTATCTTTCTAACTATATTTAGAACATGTATATTTAGTCAAAGTTTATGATGTCTATTTACGTTATCTTGCCGCGCTACATAGATTTCCTGCGGGCATTTTTGAGTAATTTCTGAACGTGAACTCACTGTAAATGGACATTTATGGATATAAATGGCATATTATTGAAAAAAAAAATATGTACTGTGTAACATGTCATATTACTGTCATCTGATGAAGATTTTCAAAAGGTTAGTGAGCGATTTATTTTTTAATCCTGCGTTTGTTGATTGCATGTTTTGGCTATTCAAATGAGCTGTGTCTGGTGGTGGTTTTACATATATATGTGCTATGTTTTCGCCGTAAAACATTTTAGAAATCTGACTTGCTGGCTAGATGAACAAGGTGTTTATCTTTCATTTGAGCTATTGGACTTGTTAATGTGTGGAGGTTAAAACCTGTTAGATCTACCCCCCCCTTTTTTGAAAATTCTGTTAAAAATCGCGCAACTTTTCAGCGTCCTGCTACTCATGCCAGGAATATAGTATATGCATATGATTAGTATGTGTGGATAGAAAACACTCTGAAGTTTATAAAACTGGTTAAATCACGGCTGTGACTATAACAGAGCGTGTGTTTCATTGAAAAACGCAAGAAAAACTGCTCTCTGAAAGCAAAAAATAATTTCCATAAGTCACTTCCACCAGTTGTTAAAGGAGAACAGAATTTAATGGAAATTTGCCTGCACTTCATACAAATTCCGCACGATGGCGCCATTGTACTAATTTTCAATCGAATTAATTGTTGGAAAATCCATCTGTCTGACCCCAAGTTTTCCAGTCTTCACCCGGATGCAGTTCAAGGAGAGATCAGATTGCATTGTTTTTGAAGTGAGGACCTATTGAAGAGACATCGCCCTGTAATCGTTTTGATAGATTATAAACGTTTACTAATACCTAAAGTTGGATTACAAAAGGATTTCGAAGTGTTTTGTGAAAGTTTATCGTCGACTTTTTTAATTTTAAAAAATTACGCAGCGTTTAAAAACGATGAATTTTTCTGAATGACACGACTTCTATACAAAGCTATTTTGGGTATATATGGACCGATTTAAACGAAAAAAAGACCCAATAGTGATGTTTATGGGGCATATAGGAGTGCCAAGAAAGAAGCTCGTCTAAGGTAATGAATGTTTTATATTTTATTTCTGCGTTTTGGGTAGCGCCGTCTATCGCAAAATCTGTTGTTTACGTGTCGAGCTGGCATTTTGGGGGGTGCATGCTATCAGATAATAGCTTCTGATGCTTTCGCCGAAAAGCATTTTAAAAATCTGACTTGCTGGCTAGGTTCACAACGAGTGTAGCTTTAATTTAATACCCTGCTTGTGAATTTTGATCAAGGTTTGAGTTTTAACGAGTACATTTAGCATTTAGCGTAGCGCATTTGCATTTCCAGGTGCCTACTTGGGACATGTGCGTCTCAAGTAGATTCAAGAAGTTAAATATTTTTAAGAATATTTTTGCGTTCCATGCGCCACCGTTTCAGCTGAACGTGGGAGGGTTGATTCCCAATTGGGAACCAGTATCGTAGACAGGTTAAAACATGGCTGTGTAACTCCCTCCGGGAGTGTTCATGGGGGGGTCTTAAAACATGGCTGTGTAACTCCCTCTGGGAGTGTTCATGGGAGATATATTCTTCCATTACACTGTGAAATGCAGAGCTACAGATGTCTCGCTGGAGGAAAGGTTTTTGATCTCGCTCACGCGCTCCTCTTTTTCCTCCGTCTCCCCTCTGCCCGTGTCGGGAAATCCAATCAGCATATTGGACATCCCTTGAAGATTCAATACTTTCAGTATCTTTTTTAAACACAACTTTCATCTTTATAAAAAACACATTTAACCAGATACATGACATGTATTAAAGTAGCATATTTATTACAGCACTTTCTTACAATGCTGTGTTAAAACAGAGAAGAGCACAAAGTGAATGAGAATAGATTGTGTTGGTTATCAAGGTAAAAGTCTTTAAAAGAGCGAAGGATGGTGTGTTTGTTCTGTGACAGAGAAGAGGAGAGATGATTGAGGGTTGATCAGTTGTTCCTCCCTCCTATCTTTATTAGTTTCATTGAGGTATAATTTTGTCGTGTCTTTGGCTATGCCGGATTAAGTGATATAACATGCTATTCTATAAAATAATTTATCTGTAATTAATATTACCTGACTAAGCTAATCAGGAAAATGTAATTAACTAGAGAGTCGGGGCACCACGAAATAATGTTTATAG